>NC_138551.1:11262294-11359715 GCF_964273705.1 Natrix helvetica
TGGCCTTCAGGTGCCTTGGAAAAATAGCTTGACCCCCTCCTCTCTGTGGCAGACCCTCAAATATTGGAAGACTGCTCTCATGTCTCCCCTGGTCCTTCTTTTCATTAAACTAGCCTTGCACAGTTCCTGCAACCGTTCTTATTTATTTTATTTATTTATTTTATTTGATTTCTAGACCGCCCCCTCTCCCCAAAGGGACTCGGGGCGGTGTACAGGTACCAAATTAAAAACCATACAAATAATCATAAATATAATTAAAATCGAATTAAACTTTAAACCCCTGTACAAATTTATAAAAATTAAAAACTTAGCCTAAGACCACCCGTGAAATTTAAAAATACAGACTGAGGTGGGAGAGTTGGAATTAGGCCAAGCCGGCTAGATTAAACAGGTGGGTTTTTAGCTTCTTACGGAAGGAGCGGAGGTCCGTGGTTGTTCTAATATCAGGGGGAAGGCCATTCCAGAGGGTCGGGTCCATCACAGAGAAGGCCCTTCCCCTGGGTGCCGCCTGCTGGCACAGCCTAGTGGACGGCACCCGGAGGAGTCCCTCTCTGTGTGAGCGAATTGGCCGAAGGGATGTGTGGGGCAGGATACGATCCCGCAAATAGCTAGGCCCTGTGCCATGGAGCGCTTTGAAGATGATAATCAGCACCTTGAAACGCACCCGAAAAGCTACAGGTAGCCAGTGCAGCCCGCGCAGGAGAGGTGTTACGTGGGAGTATCACAGATCTTCACATGTTTTAGCCTCTAGTCCCCTAATCATCCTGGTTGCTCTTCCCTGCACTTTTTCTAGAATCTCAACATTTTTTTTTATAGTGCGGTGACCAAAACTGGATGCAATATTCTAGGTGTGGTCTTACTAAGGCTTTATTGAGTGGCATTAGTACCCCACAATGGATTATGCAGGGGTATCCAACAGAGGAGGGTTTCACCATAATTTTACCACTGGTTCGCTGTGCACCAAAACTGTGAGAGTGCATGTGCACACACTCGCTTTGCTCACGGGCATGCCTTCTGCGCTTTGCTTGCATGTGTGGGTTGCATGCATACACGCGACTTAGAAAATGTGGCTAAATAAGGCAGCTTAGCACCAGAGTGGTTCACCTGAACCTCTCCAAACCAGCTGAATCCTGCCACTGGAATCCAACCTTGGTGGCTTGTGGATTTCAACTCCCCGGACTTTAAAGTAGCCAAAGTGAAAAACATTTCTCTAATGCCGAGGTGCCCAACCTCCGCCACTTTAACACCTGTGGACTTCAACTCCCAGAATTCCCCAGCTGTGGACACCCCTTGGTTAATGCAAAGCTTCCCATATCGCCAGAGTTTGCATGGAAGCAGCCTTGAATGATTTGTAACCTCTTACATCTGCCATGTCTACGGTCCCTCTTTGCTTGCAGTGGCTGCTGCTTTGAAAAAACAGTTATGAGTCGAATTAGACTTCCCACGTTTTTTCATCTGCAGCTGGCACAGAGACTCACCTCTGCTCCCCTGCCCTCCCCAGGCAGCCCAAGGTTTATAGGAACACACAGAAGCGACTAGGAGAAATGTCAGACACGAGAAAGTCAGACATGAATGTTCTTGTTCCGATATTCCTCTATTTCTCATCCGCCCGTGTGCCTTGCTGGTTTTAGCTGTTTGGAGAGAGAACAAAGAGCCCTCTTCCTTGAGCCTTGGGCTGTTGATAACTCTCAGCAATAAAAGCAGATTTAAAACAAGCTCAGAGCATGTGTCTTTGGTGATGAAGGACAATGACATCTACTCCTGTACCTGAAGGCGTCAGATAACTGAGAGAACATAGAACAAGCTGCGTGGCAGACAGAAGGTCCTCTGGTGCCTGGCCACGACTACTTCCTTGCTCGCCACTTTGCCTGGAATTTGGTTGCTGCCCATTGAAAAGTTGCAGTTTCGGTCAGGGGTGGGCTTCAAAACTTTTAGCAAGGGGTTCTCTGCCCGGCCATGGCGTGGCCATGGTGAGTGTGGCCTAATTGGCCTCCTGCACCACAGCGGGAAGGGGGTGTTTTTATTTATTTATTTATTTATTTATTTATTTATTTATTTATTTATTTATTTATTTATTTATTTATTTATTTATTTATTTATTTATTTATTTATTTATTTATTTATTTATTTATTTATTTATTTATTTATTTATTTATTTATTAAATTTATAAACCGCTCCCTCTCCCCGAAGGGACTCGGGGTGGTGTACAGACAAAGGATAAAATACCATATACATAGAAAGACATCAGAACCCCATAAAAACAAATTAAATAAAAATCTGTACAATAATAGTAAAAATTAAAACAACTTAAAAATCTACCCCAGGAATTTAAAATACCGGCCAGGAGGATTGAAGATTAAAACTATGATTGGGCCAGGCCAGCTAATTGGAACAGGTGGGTCTTGAGTTTTTGCCCTCCCCAGGTTCTGGAGGCTTATCTCGAGCCTCCTGGAAGGCGAAAACAGCCTCCCCAGGCTCCGGCCCCTTGGTCTTGAGTTTGACACCACTATTCTAGTCCAACCCCCTGTTCTAGCAGGAGACCTTATACCAATATGGAGAAATAGATGTTCAGGCTGTTCTTGAAAACCTCCAGTGGTGGAGCACCTTTTACTCCTGAAGGCAAGTCCACTGATTAATTGTTCTCAGTGACAGAAAATGTCTTCTTAGTTTTTAGTTGGATTGCTCTTTAATGATCTTCCACCTGTTATGTTTTGTCCTGCCCTCAGGCATTTTGGCGAATAGGTCAACTCTATGACCGCTCTCAAGTATTGGAAGACTGTCATCATGTCACCCCTAGTCCTTCCCTTTGTTGGATTAGAAATAGTCCCCTCAATTCTTCATCCAATCCCCTAATCATCTTTGTCTCTCTTCTCTGCCCTCTTTCTAGAGTCTGAACATCATTTTTGTATTGTGCTAACCAGATTAGTGAATTACATCACCTATGAAGGCTAGGGACAGGGTGGCTCTGTGGCTACGATGCTGAGCTTGTTGATCAGAAAGGCTGGCAGTTCGGCAGTTCGAATCCCTAGCGCCACATAGTGGAGTGAGCTCCTGTTACTTGTCCCAGCTTCTGCCAACCTAGCAGTTTGAAAGCATGTAAAAATGCAAGTAGAAAAATAGGAACCACCTTTGGTGGGAAGGTAACAGCGTTCCGTGCACTTTCGGCATTTAGTCATGACGGCCACATGACCATGGAGACGTCTTTGGACAGCGCTGGCTCTTCGGCTTTGAAACGAAGATGAGCACCGTCCCCTAGAGTCGGGAATGACTAGCACATATGTGCGAGGGGAACCTTTACCTACCTTTATGAAGGTTAGAGAAGCCACCCTTGGCTTTCAATGGGGGCTGGTACTCTCTCCACTCAAATCTGGCAAAAGAACGAGGGCCACTGACCTTCTCCCCACAGATTATACTCAGGTACGGCAAGTGACATGATGCTTCTGTTCATGGATTGCCTTGCGAGAGGAAAATTATGAATGGGCAGGAAAATTATGTGCTCCACACCTACGAATTGTGTGTGTGGGGGTGGCCATGGGAGTCCCCCTTCTTCCCTGAGGCTGAGCCACCGATTGAATGCTCTGCAACTTTAGAGGGTGAATTCTCCTATTCAGTGGGTCTTTGTTCATTAATTTTAGCTGGTGGCTGTTGGGAGGGAAGAGCTGAATCAGAACCTCTTTGTTTTCTGATTATTTGGTGGAACGAGCAATTTCATTCCTGTGCAGGGATGAGCAACCCGCAGTCTGGCCGGACAGCTGCCAATGGGGAAAGCGAACTCACATGGCTTGCTTGACAAGTGCCTCATTATTCATTCATGGTCCAGATCCTCTCCGTACATGCGGTTACTAATATTAGGTTTCGGCAGCATAATAAGGAGCAGCAACAGATGCCACCGCTTGGAGAAGGGAATATGAATGCCTCGTGTTATTGTGGATAATTAAAATGAGGCAGAGGCAAAGAAAATTACTTGTGGAGTTTTAATTGGGATTCAAAGATTATGTAAGGCTCATCTAGTGGGTTGAGGTCTTTTGGTCCGGAGGCAAGGCCACATTTATAGGGTGTGTACAGCTAGCATCCCCTCCATGGATTGCCCCTGTGGTTATGTAGGACAGGCAGGCAGGAAGCTAAGCACTAGAGTGCAAGGACGCAAGAGAGGGGTCAGACGAGGAGACCTGAACTCATTGATAGCCTCATTGATTGCAATGAACAAGGACACACATTCAATTTCGCAGCTATTAAGATTGTTGGCCGTGCAGGTACAAAAATAGCCAGGGAATTGATTGAGGCCTGGGAAATGGGCCTCTTGTTAGACAAGCTCAGGCCATCAAAACACCAATTGACCGATACAAAGGCACCTATTCTGACCCACCTCTCCAAACCAGGGGTGGGTTGCTGCCGGCGTTGCTGCTGGTTTGCTTCGCACACACTTTGCACGCACAGAACATGAAAAAAAGTACTAAGAAACATGCCGGCAATGGCAGCAGCGACTGGGGCGTGGCCAGCCTGGGTTGCTGCTGGTTCTGCGACCAAGGCCAAAATACCACTACCGGTTTGCAACCCACCTCTGCTCCAAACACAACAAACCCTCTGAAATTAACTCAAAGATTCCTTTATTAGGCGCACCAGCAGTCCTGACAAAAAGCTTATCTCTCACCCCAGGCTAACAAATCTGTCTGGAAGACTAGCTGGCCGGTGCACATATGCACACCGGAAACCAGAAGAGCAGCTGGAGACAGCCCATGTGCCCACAGAGAGGGCTCTGTGTGCCACCTCTGACACTCGTGCCATAGGTTCGCCATCACGGTTTTAGAGGAACGCGTGCATCAGGTGCTAGTAAATATCGGGTCTTTTTTCACTTGTAGAAAGAATGTTTTGTGCAGGGATGCAGTGAAATTTGAAGCCTGGGTTGCCCCAACATGGTGACAGCAGCCAATGGCCTTATGTTCCTACCCTAGAACTCCAATCAGTCAATCTCCCCTTTCTGTCTTCTGGTCTCCCATGACAGGAATGGCCGGTTTGTCTCTCAGGCAATTCCGGTGGGACATCGACCTAATCCGAGCCAATTCAATACTCTTTCACCCCTTTCCAAGAGAACAGCATGCAACAGAGAATGCACACTTTCAGGAAATGCTCTGAAAACTCAAGGTGGGTTTTTGGACGAGTAAAATTTCATAGTTGGATCCGTCGGTTTCGGCTGCACAGTTTTCTGTGTTTCTGTGCAAACTCTCTCCGTATCCTTCATGGAGACAAATGCTCTGATCATCCAATTATATGGAATGCTTAACGGAGCATAATTTAGTTTGCAATTAAGAATAGGCTGTCAGATCCAGTTTCCCTCATTAACTCGGGCCATAGTCTGGACTCACACGCAGACCACCCAAGAGGAGACTTCGGCGGTCACCGTCCATTTCAGCTCCAGCCTTCAGAAGGACAAAGCTGATGTTGTGATGGCCATTCAAGCCATAATTTTGCATAATGCATAGGTAAGCGATCAGGTTTGGAATGGAAGGCTCCACGTCACTCATTTCTGTCACACGGCAGATAGGCCTTGACTTATAGCCATTCATTTAGTGACGGAAGTTACAACGGCACTGAAAAAAGTGACTTATTGTTCTGACCGAGGCTTCCCAAGATCGTCAAATAACTTCTTGTCCCGACATAAACCCTTTTTACTAATTTACTGTGAATTCTGCTCATTCACATCCAGCGAAGTCTTTCAAGGGAGGATTTACAGTCACAGACCTTATCTGGCTTGGAGAGCTGCCAGGCGGATATCTGCAAAACCTGGCAAGGAGTCTCAGAGAGTCACAAACTAGTTAAGTGAACTAATTGTCTCCTGCAAACTCCACTCCCCTTTCGCTCCTCTTTTATTTCCTCTGGGAGGGGCCATTCATTGTCCACCTGTGGCCTTACTCCCAAGTTGACTTCTGTTCTTTAGCTGTTCCCTTTGTCTGGAAACTCTGCACATGTACACACTGGGAACAGGCTCCAGCTGTTCCTCTGCCTCACTGATGTCTGACTCTGAAGGCAGCTGATAACTGTCGAACAGCCCTGGCCCCCTCTTTGCCTCCGACACAGAGCCCTCATCAGAGCTTTCCCCAGACTCCAGGACTGGCCCATCTTCCTCCCCAACCTCCTCACTCTCCAAATCCACTGCCAGCTCCACTGGCCGCTGGCAGGCGACAACACTTATCATTGTTTTTCACACTTATGACCATTGCAGCATACCTATGGCCATGTGATCAAAATTCAATTGCTTGGCAATTGGCTCATATTTATGACAGTGGCCGTGTCCCTGGGTCATGGGACCCCCCTTTGACAAGCAAATCCCACGAGGAAGCCAGATTCCCTTAGCAATTATGTTACTAACTTAACAACTGCAGTGGTTCACATAACAACTGTGGCGGGAGAAATCACAAAATGGGGGAAAAATTCACGACAATTTTCTCACTTAGGAACAGAAACTGTGGTCATAAGTCGAGAACTATCTATATTAAGATAAGCTTCCCAGGCCCCCTAAGAATGTCTCCTTTCACATGGCTACCTGGGCTCTGAAATCTTTTTCTTCAGGCAGACACACCTGAGTGGGAGAATCTTCATGATCTTTCCATTGCCAGACAAATCCATTCCAGGTTTCCAAATTGTTATTAGGTTGATAACCTCCAGACCCGCCATAGAGCGTTTTAATTAATTTCCTTCCCATCCTCTCGCTTTCTCTGCTGTTTATTTTTAGCCTCTCCTTTGTCTTAACAAGATTCCGATGATGATTGTTGATTGTGTGTAAGCCACCCAAGGAAAACTTTCTTTGAAGGGAGAACTTATTACCTTTTTTTGAGCAAACAGCCAGAAACGTAACTAAGGATGTTACATGAGAGATTTAAACGCAAATCAGGTTTTGTCTTCCTCTTGCCCAGGGGTATCAAACTCAAGGCCCGGGGCCTGGATCTGGACCACAGTGTGCTTAGTTCCGGCCTGCAGAGCTGCCCTCGAAGCAGCAAAGTGCCTCTGCCAGTGAAAACAGAGCATGAGAGGGTTGCGGGAAAACAGAGATTGGGAGCCGGTTAGCCATAGGCGCCCCTGACATGAGTGACATCAAGCTGGCCATGCCCACTCTGGCCGCACCCACCCTGACCCCCTAGGTGAAACACAACTGTGATGACGCCCTCAACAAAATTGAGTTTGACACCCCGGCTCTTGCCTCTTTTGGGAGTGCGGCAGTGGTGGGTTTCAAAATTTTTTAGAACCTCTTCTGTAGGTGTGGCCTGCTTTGTGGGAGTGGCTTACCAGCCATGTGACAGGGTGGGTGTGGCCAACTTGTAAAATGTGGTGAAACTCACTTAACAATGCTCTTGCTTAGCAACCAAAATGTTGGCTCAGAAACTCTGGCATTTGAGCATGCAAGTCTTAAAGCTGTCAGGTTACAAGACCCTTGCACCCCTAACCCTTTAGAAAAAAAACCCCAGGGGTGTTCAAACTTGACAGCTTTAAGACTTGTGGACTTCAACTCCCAGAATTCCTCCTCTCGCTCTTCATCTTGATGATGTGCGGACGGGCAGGGGGGAGGGAGCTGGAACCGGTTCTAAACGGCACTGTAGATTTATGGAACCTCTTCTATAGAAGAGGTTAGAACTGGCAGGAACCCACCCCTGGAGTGCCGGTACTAAATCATCCCTGGAACACAACTTTTTTAAAAAAATTGTACACCAGCGTTACATCCTGAAATTTTCTGCAGGTGTACAAGGAACCTTTGAAATAAAAACTTCCACTTGGAGGAATACAAAAACAAACAAACAAATAAGTAAATAAATAAAATCAAGATGGCAGCCACCGCTTGTTTTTCTGTTCTGTTTTCTGTTATTTCCTTATAAATAAATACCCGAGCAATGCCGGGTTATCAGCACTAGTAACCTATAAAAAGCGTAAAAATTTGGCTTTCTTTAAGACTGGCCTGTTTAGTAATTTCTGTTCTTTTGTAAAGAGCCTAGTTACTGTGAATGCCCCCCATACAGCCGTAGTTCACACAACATACTGAACTTGACTCTGAATTAATCCATTCTCTGGGTTAATGCAATACAGTGAATGATGAATTGATCAGGTCTGTTGAGCCTGACCAACCTGCTTTGCCAAAATAAAACCTGACCAAGATCAGCATTTGGCAAGGTCTTCAGGTCTTCATTTGCTCCTGTGAAGCATTTTGTGTAAAGACTGCCATCAAGTTCATTCAATAATCCAATTGGGTGTCGTATTCGTGTCATCTACACATCGTAGGAAGCAAATTGTTGACATTCCTATATATATTTATAAATAAATAAGTGCGTGTGTAACTCTGTAAATGTAGCCAATTGTGGTATTTTCAACCAACAGTGTTTGGATAATCCTGACTGGAAGACATCATACAGGATGGGAGAATGCCAAAACTAGATGATGATTACATTCAGCAATGGCTACTTGGTCATCAGCCGTGAATTTTGACGTCTGTAGATGGCCAGCGAGCTGAACAAATGCATGAAGTGACTAATGATTTTTGCATGATCTTACTTGCTCCACTGGATGTGACTGACAACTCTTACAGCAATTTGCTTGCTAATCAGATGGCAGTTTTCTCCCATAACCCTGGTCTCTACGTCCAGTTGACCCTAATTGTGAAGCTACCTGACCTTTGACCTCGCAAGAACAGAGTCTCAAAACTCTTCCGCGCTATTTTTTTTTAAAAAGCGTGCAGACTGCAAATCCTGTTTCTGAATGTAAGTGAAACGAATGTACCTTATAAATAAATACAATAAATAATGTGTCTTGGCTTTGGCGTTGCTTGGTTGCAGGGTCAGCTTTCAAATAAATAGAAATATATATTATTTGTAAAGTCAGTGATCCTTCTATGGGCTGAACAATACAAGCATTTAGTTTGTTACCTGCCTAATCAAAAACACAACTGGCATAGCAGACTTGGTCTCGTGGTTAAGACAACAGGTTAGGAAGCTGGAGGTTGTGTGTTCTAGTCCTGCCTTAGCCATGAAACCCAACTGAGTGACTGAGCCAGTCACTCTTTATCAGCCCAACAGACCTCACAGGGTTGTTGTTGTGGGGAAAATAGGAGGAGGTAGGTATATTGGATATTGACATCCTTCAGTCTCAAAAGGCTATGGCAGGGGTAACCAAACTTGGGAACTTTAAGACTTGTGGACTTCAACTCCCAGAATTCCCCAGCCAGCCATGCTGGCTGGGGAATTCTGGGAGTTGAAGTCCACAAGTCTTAAAGTTCCAAAGTTTGGACACCCCTGGACTATGGTATCGTGCTCTGGGAAGAGATCAAAGCTGGAGTGTCCTCTCCAGAGGACGAGGCCTGGGTAGATTAATATGGAGGATAGACTGTTAACCAAGCAGCAGATCCCCCCTCTCCACGTCGCTGAAATAGTCCAATGGAATGGCAGAGCCGATACGATTGGTCCCAGCTGCGTCGCCAGAGTTACCAGAACGTGGTTGTACACAGTCACGAACTGCTTCCGGGACTCCGGCTCCGGATTTTGCCTTGAGGTTGACTCCCAAAGCCTTTTCCAGTAGTGGATATCACCACAAGGCAGTTCGTAATCAGAGTTTCCCCTTCTCCTAGGAGATGGTTCTGCCTTCGAAACCGTTGACCGTCTTCTCCTGTAACCCTGGAAAGGGGCCCTTACGAGGGGCTACCAGCCAGGCCAGCTGGACCAAGGATTTTTAAGGAGGTATTCCTCCTCCATCACTCACCCTTTGTCCTGGCTTGTGACAGGCAGAGCCTGTCTTCCCAAACGTTGGGCCCAGGATGGCGGGTTTATATTGGATATATTCACAGCGTTGTTTGTAAAAAATAACAAAAGTGGGATATATCTAACAAAATAAAATTCAGTGGTGAAAAAAGTAAGGTTCTACATTTAGGCAACAGGTACAGTATAGGTGGTACCTTGCTCAATAGTAGTAACTGTGAAAGAGATCTTGGAGTCCTAGTAGACAACCATTTAAATAGAAGCCAGCAGTGTGCAGCAGCTGCCAAAAAAGCCAATACAGTTCTAGGCTGCATAAACAGAGGAATAGAATCAAAATCATGTGAAGTGTTAATACCACTTTGGTAAGGCCACCCTTGGAATACTGCATTCAGTTTTGGTCACCACGATGTAGAAAAGATGTGGAGATTCTAGAAAGAGTGCAGAGAAGAGCAACAAAGATGATCAGGGGACTGGAGGCTGAAACATATGAAGAACGGTTGCAGGAACTGGGTATGTTTAGCTTAAGAGAAAGAAGAACTAGGGGAGACGTGATAGCAGTGTTCCAATATGTCAGGGGTTGCCACAAAGAAGATGGACTCCAACTATTCTCCAAGGCACCTGAGGGTAGAACAAGAAGCAATGGGTGGAAACTAATCAAGGAGAGAAGCAACTTAGAACTGAGGAGAAACTTCCTGACAGTTAGAACAATTAATCAGTGGAACAGCTTGCCTCCAGAAGTTGTGAATGCCCCAACACTGGAAGTCTTTAAGAAGATGTTGGATAGCCATTTTTCTGAAACGGTATAGGGTTTCCTGTCTAGGCAGGGGGTTGGACTAGAAGACCTCCAAGGTCCCTTCCAACTCTGCTATTGTATTGTATACTTAAATAAATACAAATAGATATGTGCCTGCTGGACTTTGGCACCTATCTGACATCACCATTAACATTGATTATTAAGTGGGTTTTTTTTAAAACCCACATAAGTGGGTTAAAAGTCAAGTTGCCAGCACAGGTAACTGTCAGCCAATCAGAGTTCATTTGTAATGGAGTGTCTTCTCTTGTCAAGGTGTGTTTGCCCAAATGTTTCTCCCCTGATTGAGAGTCAGTTGTTCAAGCTTCTGTGCTTCTATGCTTGTTATGTTTTATAGACCCTAAACTTCGTAATGCTATCGTATTGGCAGTTTCTTTGAATATAGTTTTTATCAAGAATTTTAATCCCAAATAGGAAAAAAATTAATAGAAACTAAACTTAGAGAAAGAGAAGAGACTAGAGTGCAAAAGTAAAAGGTGCAGGAAAAAGAAGAATAAAAATATAATAAAGGAAAAGATAACAAATATATAAAATGATTTCCAATCTTCATCAGAACAAATATAAACAAATTGAATAACTCTTACGGATAGATATCTTTTGGTTCTATCTCTTATGTATAACCACATCCATAACACATTAACTTTTCAGTTCCGGTGTCAGCAAATAGTTCATAAAAGGGTTGCCAGAATTTTGCAAAAAGATATCCTATTTTAACCTTGATCAAATGATCCAACTTCATATTCCTTTCTTTTACTTCTAACAATTCTAATATTTAATCCAGTATTAAATGTTTTCATAGAAATTGATTTCTCTTCCATTCTTTATTCTATATCTTGATTTTTCACTTGCTGTGACAACCCCAGAAGCAGATGATGGTATGAGCTGCTGAATCAGAAATCGAAAGTGGCGCTATTTATTAATGGCATTTTATTATATATGGATATAATCCCTCGTGTAACATGAGATAAAAATAGTTTGCAATGGTAAAACCCGTTATCGTCTTATCGAGTAGCAATAGCACTTAGACTTATATACCACTTTACAGTCCTTCACAGCCCTCTCTAAGGGGTTTACAGAGTCAGCATATTTGCCCCCAACAGTCTGGCTCCTCATTTTACCCACCTCGGAAGGATTGAAGGCTGAGTTAACCTTGAAGCTGGGGAGATTTGAATTGCCAAACTACAGGCAGCTGGCAGTCAGTAGAAGTAGCCTGCAGTACTGCACTCCAACCACTGCGCCACCACATAATCTCATTAATACTGGAACGTTAACTCCACCTGGAAATTCTCGATGTACCACCCTGTGGTTTTTTTTTATTTTCATGATGAAGGCAGACTGACCTTTATTGGAGCAATCAAGTTCGCAATATTTCATTGTTCCATTCTGATTACCTTAGATTTTTAAAAAAATCAAAGACAGACATCTAAAAATGGCATTGATGAATCTGTTCCTCAGCCAAGAGTATGTGTGTGGTAGCAGGATGGTACATGTTGCTTTAGGTAATGTAAGCCTTGAGCTCCTTTTAATCTTACCATGTTGATAATGGAGGCTGGTCAGAAGATTTTTCACTTCTCATTTAAATGCAGTTCACTGTCATTTTTAAGATGTTTTTATTTCCAGATTTCATCAAGTGCTGGGCCTGGCCCTTTTTCATTTGTTTCGGCCTGCTGATTTCGTTTTGTTTAATTCTGGAAGATCTTAAAGTATTACATTGGGATTTGCGTTGATGTCATTGTGTTAGGTAACATGTCTTTGGCGCAGCCCACGTTTCTCAGCTCAACAGCCTCACAGGGTGGTTAATTGTTGGGATAAAAATAGCAAAGGGAATTCTTGCGTTCCTGAAAGAAAATGAAAACAAGCTTAACAAATGAAGTATTAAAATGAAATGAAATGATTCTGATTAATAAGGTTGTGAAGTAGTCTGGATGCAGAGGGGAAAGGTGGTTTGGGATACAGGTAAACCAACATGTTGCATCCACCGGCAGCCCTTTCAATCAAACCTGTCTTGTTCTGCGTTCAAACGGCTCAGCAATAAGATGCAACTTTTTTTTAAAAAAAGGGATGCTAATAGGTGCAAAATAAGATAAAAGTAAAGGGACGCGGCGACTCAGTGAGATTTTGGGCTCTGTTAGGGTTGTAAGTCAACGACTATGTCTACTACGTGCATCTTACAAAGCCTACTTTGCACAAATATGGGCGTTGTGTTAAATTTGCATTGTCTCATTTCTACGTTGGTTTGGTTTGCTTCTATGACTAAATGTAGAAGTCTTCTGAAAAAAATGTGCTAAGTTTTAAAAATAAGATAAAGTCCTATTTTTCCAAAGGCCACGATTAATGTACTTACACCAGCCCTCCAATTCTCTTTTGTTACCCTTCTTTGCTAATGTTGTGCATGATTTGTATGCACGTATACCCACCATTTAGAATAGAATAGAATAACAGAGTTGGAAGTGACATTGGAGGTCTTCTAGTCCAACCCCCTGCCTAGACAGGAAACCCTATACCACTTCAGACAAATACTGCATTCAGTTCTGGTCGCCACGATGTAAAAAAGATGTGGAGACTCTAGAAAGAGTGCAGAGAAGAGCAACAAAGATGATTAGGGGACTGGAGACTAAAACATATGAAGAACGGTTGCAGGAACTGGGTATGTTTAGCTTAAGAGAAAGAAGGACTAGGGGAGACATGATAGCATTATTCCAATATCTCAGAGGTTGCCACAAAGAAGAGGGAGTCAAACTATTCTCCAAAGCACCTGAGGGTAGAACAAGAAGCAATGGGTGGAAACTAATCAAGGAGAGAAGCAACTTAGAACTGAGGAGAAATTTCCTGACAGTGAGAACAATTAATCAGTGGAACAGCTTGCCTCCAGAAGTTGTGAATGCCCCAACACTGGAAGTCTTTAAGAAGATGTTGGATAGCTATTTGTCTGAAACGGTATAGGGTTTCCTGCCTAGGCAGGGGGTTGGACTAGAAGACCTCCAAGGTCCCTTCCAACTCTACTATTGTATTATTGTAAATAGTTATACATCTTCTTAAAAACTTCCTGTGTTGGAGCATTCACAACTTCTGGAGACAAGTTATTCCACTCATTAATTGTTCTAAAAGTCAGGAAATTTCTCCTCAGTTCTCAGTTACTTCTCTCCTTGATTAGTTTCCACCCATTGCTTCTTGTTCTACCCTTAGGTGCTCTGGAGAATAGTTTGACTCCCTCTTCTTTGTGGCAGCCCCTGAGATATTGGAACACTGCTATCATGTCTCCCCTAGTCCTTCTTTTCATTAAACTAGACATACCCAGTTCCTGAAACCGTTCTTCGTATGTTTTAGTCTCCAGTCCCCTAATCCTCTTTGTTGCTCTTCTCTGCACTCTTTCTAGAGTCTCCACATCTTTTCTACATCGTGGTGACCAAAACTGAATGCAGCATTTGATGGGCCTCTTGCTACTCATAATGATTCCTCTTTTTAACTCCAGCAGTTAAGACTTGCAGAAGTTTATTTGAGAATGGCAAACCAGGTGCCCCTGGGTGTCTCGCCTTAGCTCCCTTTCCCATCTGTTTTTTTTTTGTCTGTCTCTTATTTTTGAATAATTTATTTTTGCCATCTGCATAAATCAAGCATCTGGCCTAAAGGTAACTCACTCACCTAAATTATTTAGGGCCCAGATTAAACAAACAGAACCCTCCCTCTCCCAATATTTCTTTAGGTTTATATTAGAGAACTTAATGTTTTGACAGAAAGAAATCCTACAAAAAGGGAAACAAGGGCTGTATGTTCCCCAGATCTGAATATCGGATGAGTACAAACCAAGGTTTGTTGGTTTCAGTAGGTCCACTCTAAAGGTTAAGATTCCCCTCGCTAGTCGTTCCTGAATCTAAGGGGCGGTGCTTATCTCTCTTTCAAAGCCGAAGAGCCAGCGCTGTCCAAAGACATCTCCGTGGTCATGTGGTCTGCATGACAAACGCCGAAGGCACACAGAATGCTGTTACCTTCCCACCAAAGGTGGTTCCTATTTTTCTACTTGCATTTTTACTAAGGTGACCAACTTTTTACAATGAAAAGGAGGACAAAACACGTTCTATTGCCCAAAATGCTAAGGTGACCAACTTTTTTACAATGAAAAGGAGGACAAATAAATTGGAAAAAATATATCGTAAATAAAAGAAATATTTTATTCATTGCAACAATAATACACTAAAATATGATATATGCATAATAAAAACATTTGCAACATTTTATATTGTAATTATGCTTACATGCCTGTTAATTATTATTTAAATGAGTACTTTTCCATTAAATTAATATTTTTTGTCAATGTATCATCTTCTAACAATATATTGGAAATATCTGAACAAGAAATATCCTTCATATTGAATTTTATGGCAAGTGCTGCAGCTACAGTATCAACATTTAACCTCGATTTCTCACTTGTCGAAAAATCATTGGCAATTGAAAAAAACTCTTTCAACTGCTGCATTAGTTCCTGGGCAGCACAACGTAAATTGAACAAGTATAAATAAATGTTCACATGGAATATGTTCATTTTTGAAATGGCTGAAAATATCCACCCATCTTTTATCAATTTCAACATGTTGATTTTCCCATTGTATTAATTTTTCAGAATTTAAATATACATTCAGTCTTTTAATTTCTTCAAAGAGACAATTGTCGTCTATTTTAATGTCTAGCATTTCTTGAGATAAAAATTCAACACAAGATTCAATATCTGTTTAATATACTTGCGATGAAGTAAAAAAAACTCCATTAAAAACTGTTTAATAAAACGTGAATTGTACTTACCTCTGTATAATTGAATATTCACTGAGAAAGAAATAATTACCGTGAGTCATTCAATTGCCGACGTGCCGTGAGTCTACTGCGTGCGTATGTGCCATTTGTGTTTCGGTAAGAAGTAAACAAAGCCACTTGCACGCGGCGCTCTCTCTCAAGGTCTCCCGTGCAGAGCGCATGCGTCTCATAATCGCGTCTTATACCGCACTATACCGAGTCTTGACGAATTGTCATGTCAAATACAAATACGTCACATAACGCGCAACAGATTAGTCTTCAAATATCGAAAAGGAGGACATGTAGGAGGACACTTTTCGAGGGAGGACAGAACTTACAAAAGAAAGACTGTCCTCCCTAAAGGAGGACGGTTGGTCACCTTATTTTTACATGCTTTCAAACTGCTAGGTTGGCAGAAGCGGGGACAAGTAACGAGAGCTCACTCCGTTATGCAGCTCAAGGGATTCAAACCGCCGAACTGTCAACCTTTCTGATCAACAAGTTCAGTGTCTTAGCCACTGAGCAACTGTGTCCCTAGGTCCACTCTAAGCTTGCATAAATTTGGATTCAACATTGGTAGGGTAAAGTAGTGTGTGCAGTCTTAAAAAATGTGTTACAGATAGTCCTTGACTTAAAACTGTTAGTTTACTGACTGTTGGAAGTTACAATAGCACTGAAAAAAATAACTTATAATCGTTTTTCACATTTTGGACCATTGCAGCATATTCAAAATTTGGATGCTGGGCAATAAACTCGTGTTTATGATGCTTCCAGTGTCCCAGGTTCATGTTTTGCAAATTAATTGGGTCACTGATTTGAAGCCATAACTATTATTTCCACCTTGGTAACAATCAATGTATCTTGGAACATTATATGATATCATATCCAGGACACCAGACTCAATTTGCCCTAAACCTTAAAAGATGTAATTCAGGTCCTCTACAAACACTATATTTTGGGAGTCACAGGATTATACAACTGCTACCATAACTGATGGCTCTTATATCAAAATAGAACCCTCCCCCCCCAAAAATACAAGCTTACATTTTCTTTGAGGACCACATATGTGGGTTTCCATTGGCCAACTGCCCCTTCTAAAAAGAAACCCAGTTTCCTCCCCAAAGATGTTCCAAAGTTGAAGTTCACTAAAAGCCAAAATGGGAAAAAATGGAACCAAGAGGAAAAGCAACCTAGAACTAAAGAGAAATTTCCAAATGGTGAGAGCAATCAACCAATGGAACAGCTTGCCTTCAAAAGTTGTGGGTCATCACTGGAGGCTTTCAAAAAGACCTGTGAACCGTTTATCTGAAATGGTATAGTATCTCCTGCTCAAGCAGGAGGTTGGACTAAAATATCTCCAAGGTCCCTTCCAACTCTGCTACCCTATGTTCTATGGAGTGCATATCAAATGCAGCAGTGGTTGGATTCAGCCAGTTCACACCTATTCAGGAGAAACGGTTGTTAACTTTCTGAGTAGTTCGGAGAACCAACTGTTGGAAGAAATCTCCTTTTGTTTTTTCCACTTTACAGGGCTAATCCTGTAAGGAAAGCAGGAAGGAAACATTCTGGTGTTGTTTCTAGCCTAATCTTTATTGCCCTGCTTATAGAAACCGCCTCTCCGGTTAACCCTTATTACATTGCAACAGCTAAGGCGAAGTGCCCATCGACCTGAGTGACGTTGAATTGGCTACACCCACATGGTCACATGACCACTGAGCCATGCCTACCCAGCTGGTCATTAGGGCAGAGAGCTGGTTGTTAAATTATTTGAATCCCACCACTGAACTGCAGATAATGACTTCATGTTCACCTAATGTAAATGAATACAATAATTCAGTTTATGTTAGTTCGTTCTAAAAATGCAATTCTGATCAGTCCTCGCCTAACATGTGGTTGATGAACCATGCTTGTTCTCGACCATTGAGCCCTGATGTCGTCCATAATGCTGCAGAAGGAGCCTGGTGACCATAGAGTTCTTGAACCAAGACCTCCCAAATGCAATTCCAGATGTAACCCCAGTCTTGATAGAACCACAATAAATTGAAGAGTTGATGGTGCTCAAGAAACAACTTACATCTAAATACTAGTAAGACAAAGGAGATGGTGCTAGATTTCCAGAAGCACAGAGAGGAACCTGCCCCACTGTAAATCGAGGGGGGCTGTGTGGAGAGGGTTTCCTCTTTTAAATTCTTGGGAGTGCTTATTAGTCAAGATCTCACATGGAAAAAAAACACGTCTCTGGTGATTGGAAAGGCCCAACAGAGACTTCTGTTTTTGCGGGATCGCATCCTGCCCCATACATCCCTTCCGCCGATCCGCTCTCACAGAGAGGGACTCCTCCGGGTGCCGTCTACTAGGCTGTGCCAGGGGGCGACGCCCAGGAGCAGGGCCTTCTCTGTGATGGGCCCGACCCTCTGGAATGACCTCCCCCCCGATATCAGAATAACCACCGATCTCTGCTCCTTCCGTAAGAAGCTTAAAACCCACCTGTTCAATTTAGCTGGCCTGGCCTAATCCCAGTTTAGTCCCTCAAGTCTGTATTTTAAATTTTTAGGGGTGAGTTTTTAGGTTGTTTTTAATTTTTATCACTTTGTACAGCCTATTGTTTAATTCGATTTTACCGGAATGTAAGGGTATTTATTTTTGTATACGGTTTTTTATTGAGATGTCTGTACACCGCCCCGAGTCCCTTCGGGGAGAGGGGGTGGTCTATAAATCTAATAAAACTTAAACTTAAACTTCATTTCTTAGAGTGGGAAAAAATCAGGTGGAAAAAGGGCTGATGACCTCTTTCTATCGGTCCACCATAGAAAGCGTCCTCACATATTACGTTACAGTATGGTACGCTGGTTTAACAGCTGCAGACAAGAAGGCACTACAGAGAGTGATCAATTCGGCACAAGAAACCATTGGTTGCCCTCTGACACCACTGGATGACATCGCCAGATCTCGCTGCTTTAGCAGAGTAAGGAAGATACTCAGAGATGTCTCTTTGCACTTCTACCATCAGGAAGAAGACATCAAAGTATAGCCAGCCGAACAAACAGGTTTAAAGATCCTTGGGCTGTCAGACTTTTAAATACAACCACAATCACTCCATGCACACACTAGTTTTTTTTAATTTTTCTTTCTTTTTTCGTTTCTGTTATAATTTTGCACCAGTGTGGTTAAAACCAATTTCATTGTATTTAAGTACAATGACAATAAAGATTATAAAGATTATACTTCCACTGATGTTGTTCTTTCCCATTGTTTCTTCTGGGACTTCATTTATTTGCCTGGACCAATGGCTTCCCTCTCCCTCCCCAGACTTTTCGATGTTTGCAGGCGAATGTGTGCGAGGGAGACAAACCCCCGGAGGAAACAACAGAGAGAAATAAAATGTCAGAGCGACCATCATCTAATCACGACCATATTGGTTTTCTTGCTTTTCTTTTTACAAAGGCAGGAAGGAGGAAGGAAGCCAGCAAAGGTGCGTTAGAGTTTCCTCTAACTGTGTTTGATGCTTCTAGCTAGAAATGCAAGCCTGACAGGATGATAAAATGTGGCTGCCGGGTTCCTTTGAGCCGTTCAAAGACCCTCCCTCAAGTATCAAGTACCTGGACTACTTTGAGGTCAAACAGAACACCTCCCCTGAGGGTTACCTGGATATAACAACTCAAAAATTATCTCAGGTACAGCAGCTGTTATCTGAGCTAAGATCAAAGTCCCCCTGGTTGCTCCCACAAAACACACACACACACACACACAATTTTCCAAACAGATCTCCATAATTCAAATGAATGTTGAGTGAATTGAATCCAGAAGCCATTTTACTTTACCAGCTTGCATTTTGTAACAGCTGCTTTATTACAGTCATATTTTAATCAAGGTTTCCAATGTGTTACAAAGAGTGGTTGATTTTTTTACAGGGGTTGCTTCGCATCTGTTATTTATTGAAGAATGAAGAATTTATAGCGTAGCGTTTCTCTTTCTAATAATGGCTCTAACTTCCCATAATTCTATTCTGACAATGACTCTACAAAATGACTTATCACATTTCAAACACCCCGAAGTAGCTACTTTTTAATAATTTTATTGAGCATTTAATTAAAACAACGAGACTAATACAAACTAAAAAAAGAAAAAATAGAAAGTGCAGAAAAGAGAGGAAGAGGAAAAAAAGACATATAAAGAAATAACTTCTCTCGTCATTATACCATATACAATTTTAGTAACTTATCACATTCTCTTAAAATACGTCAAATCATCTTCGTGTATCTCATCTCCTATCAATAAATAAAATTTTAAAACCTCCAGTGTAGCATCTCCTTCCATATTATTCCCATAACTTGTCACTTTTAAGTCCACTTTCAAATTAGAGTTAGTCTTACCCAGTAAAGCTCATTCCTTTTCTATATCATCTTCCAAGCACAGTCTGTCAATAATGTCAGACACTTCAAAAACTAATTTCTGGGTTCATTGCTTGCAAATATGTCGAATGTTAAAGTATTCTGTTCTTTCTATATTAGTAAATAATAGTACTTATTATTGTAACCTTTGATTCCTTCTGGTTGCCTCTAGTGTCCAACTTTCAAAATTCCATCTTATTTTATATATATTTCTTCACATGAGAAAATACTGATGTTTTGAAATACACACACACATAAATACAAACACAATGTATACACAGTGTGTGCGCATGTATGTATGCATATGTATATGGATGTGCATATGTGTGTATTTAAATACATACACACACATATGTGTGTGTGTGTGTTCCAGCATAACTCTGGAACGCCTAAAGCAATTTCAACCAAATTTGGTACATTACTTACCCCTAACACCCCTCGGGTGGTGTGTTCTGTTAAGATACAGCCTGTTGTGCCTTAGAATGGTTTCTACTGTACTGCCTTAAAATGCTTCTACTGTACAGCACAGTGGAGTTCCATGCTAATGGCTTCACAGTACTCCACAAGGGGGCTCCCTCTGGTAAGGAGGAAAATCCAACATTAGACATTGCGGTGACATTCATGGAAGGAGGGTTGGGATAAATAAATACCCGGGCAGTGCCAGGTTATCAGGTAATACACACACACACACACACACACACACACACACACACACTGTATATACTGTGTATGTACTTATATGTGTGTATGTGTGTGTTTCAAAAAAGGCGTTGGTCCTTACCTGAGACGCCTCTTCTCGTAGGGTGGAGGTAGCATCCAGACCGGGGTTGACCTTCATCCACTCATTGCGAGGACTGAGCCTGACAGTTAAATTAAACCACGCCCCCTGTCACTAGGCAAAAGCCCAGTTCCGACGAAGGATGTCAGACTCGATGCTTCATCGCCAACCAGAAATCAGTAAATCAATGTCCAGTAACAGTTTAAAACAATTTATTTCAGTAAAAACGTCTAAAACCAACAACACTTGTACATAGAGAAATCCGCAATGAGAGCACCCCCCCCCAGACAGATGTTTATAACATAGAACCAGTTCGTTATGGGAGGGGCTGGATGCTACCTCCACCCTACGAGAAGAGGCGTCTCAGGTAAGGACCAACGCCTTTTCTCCATAATGGTGGAGGTAGCATCCAGACTGGGACGTACCAAAGTAACCCCACTCTTTCTCGTCCCGGGTGGGTCATAACTGGTTCTGTGCAGTGCTTGTCCTGTGAACAGATTGTAGCACCCTGCGGCCAAAAACTGCATCTGCAGAGGCGAAGATGTCTAGCTTATAGTTTTTAATAAACGGAGAAGGGGTAGCCCAAGTTGCTGCCCTACAGATTTCAGCCAAAGATGCCTGGGCTGCCCAGGACGCTGATGTAGCCGCACTCCTAGTTGAGTGTGCAGTCAGCCGACCCGGTACAGGTATGGATTGAGATTGGTAGGCCGTTGCAATACATGCCCGCAGCCATTTGCCAATGGTGACCGAGGAGGCCTTCTTACCCATGGACGATGGCTGAAAGGACACAAACAATGATTGTACAGTGCGAAAAGGCCGAGTTCTGCGTATATAAATCTTAAGAGCCCTCCGCACGTCTAAAGTGTGCCACTTACGTTCCATGGGATGGGAAGGATTAGGGCAAAAGTTGGGGAGCACGAGCTCCTGTGTGCGGTGAAAACATGAGTACACTTTGGGGATGAAGGAGGGGTCCAGCCGTAATACCACCCGGTCCTGATGGAATACACACAGGTCCTCACTTACTGAAAGTGCCTGTAATTCAGAAATCCTTCTGGCAGAGGTGATAGCCACCAGGAAGGACACCTTCAGGGTTAAGAACCTAAGAGATACCTCCCGCAGTGGTTCAAAGGGAGCAGTGGTCAGAGCATCCAGGACTTTAGGCAAGTCCCAGGAAGGATATCTGTGCACGGCCGGTGGCTTCAGATTGGACGCCCCCCTTAGAAATGTACGCACCATGGGCTGCTGGGACAGGGAAGTATAACCCCCACAAGTCAATACAGAGGAGATGGCCGCCAATTGGCGTTTGATAGTGTTAACGGCTAAGCCTTTATCCAAGCCGTCCTGGAGGAAGTCCAGAACGTTAGGTATAGTTGCCCTAAGTGGATCCAAGGTCTTACCTATACACCAGGTGGAGAAAGACCGCCAGGTAGACTCGTATATGCGGTCAGTAGATGGACGACGTGCGGCCTGCATCATTTGGATGACCCTGGAGGAGTAGTTTCCCTTCCTCAGAACGCTCCGCTCAAACGCCAGGCGGTCAACTGGAACCATTGGGGATCGGGATGTTCCAGAGACCCCTGGTTAAGGGCTATCCTGTCCTGGGGGATCCTCCAGGGCCTGTCCACCGACATAGCCCGCAGGTCTGAAAACCAATGTCTGCGTGGCCAGTGAGGGGCAACCAGAATCACCTCCGCTCTCTCCCCCAAGATCTTTTGAATGACACGGGGCAGGATGGGAAGAGGAGGGAAGGCATAGAGGAGACCCCGGGGCCACCTGCATCTCAGCGCATCCACCCCCTCTGATCGCTGGTTCGGGAATCGGGAATAGAACCTCGGGAGCTGGGTGTTGAGGGAAGTGGCAAAGAGGTCGATCACGGGCATACCTGTTAGGTACTGGTGCGATTAAGCACTAGCAATGAACCCCAGGTCGAGGTTATAACAGAGCAACCCTGTAAAGTATACGCAGCGTGCGATAGATAAAGCAACCACACTGAATAATGGATAGTAAAGTAACAAAATAAACTTTACTTTTTGAAGAATATAGCAAAATCCATAAACACAGCCAAAAAGTCATACACAGAAAAAACAGTCCAATACTACCAAGATAACTTGGATACAAGTAGCAAATAACTTACACACAGTAAGTAGTAGCAACAGTAGTAACAGTTAGACAGCAGTTATCATACATCAATCAAGAGAGAGAGAGAGAGACAACATCAGCTGCAATTTAAATGCTGTAATCTACTAATTAGCAGAGCTCCTCTCTTAAAGATACATAACATGCCTGGTGCAATATATTGTCTACCCAACTTGTTGGTTACACCCTAACATTCTCCCCTTTGGGTAGATCAATACATCCACTCACAATGTAAGATGATAACCTTCACACGATGAGGTATGTTTTACTGAACTTTGTGCCTTAGTGAAGTTGTCTGCTAAATTGTCTTCAGTTGAACAATATTCCAACTTTATCAGGCCATCCTTAATGCTTTGTAGAACATTAAGATACCTCAAATCAGTATACTTCGATCTCGTCTTAATAGCTAAACTAGTCGCCATTTTTATTGCTGCCTGATTATCTTCATAAACAGTAAAAGGTTCATTGATACTTAATCCCATATCTATAAGCAACTGCTTATAATATATCAGCTCAGTACATGTTAACGACAAACATGAAAACTCAGCTTCCATTGTGGATAAGCTTATGTGTTTCTGTCGTATCGACTTCCATCCAATCAGTACACCACCTAGCATAAAGGCTATGCCGGAAGTTGACTTCCTATTATCTATAGCAGCTGCAAAATTCGCATCAGCATAAACAGTCAAAACTAAATCCCTATTCGGTTCTAAATATAATGCATAGTGGATAGTTTTCTTCAAATAACGCAGCACACGCTTTGCTGCTTGCCAATGCCTCTCTGAAGGACTATCATTGAATCTAGCCAGTTGGTTCACACTAAATGATATATCTGGTCTAGACCAATTACTTAGGTACATTAGGCTACCTATCAAAGATTGATAGATTCCCTTATCAAAACCAGTACCCTCAGTAATCTCAGGTTTAAACTCCAATGCCATTGGTGTCTTTGCAGTCTCACATAGCTCCATGCTATATTTCTTAAGTAAATGATTAATTTTACCAGCCTGCGACAGCTTAAAACCTTTACTGGTTCTAACCACGTCTAAGCCCAGATAATGCTTAATTTCACCCAAATTCCGGATTTTAAATTTACTCTCTAATTGTGAAACAATGTCAATAGCTTCCTGCTCAGACCTAGTAATAATAGTTATATCGTCCGTGAACAAAAGCAACAACGAGATCAAACTATTTTTCACCCGTCTAAATAAACAAGGATCAGCCAAACCTGGAATAAATCCCATAGCTTTTAGTTCATTTACTATGCATCTGTTCCACTCAAAACCGGACTGTTTTAAACCATAAAGGCTCTTTTTAAGTCTCCAACAACCAGTCTGGCCATTAGAATCCACACCTGGTGGCATCTTCATATAAATGGTATGCTGCAATGGAGCATGCAGATATGCTGTTTCAACATCAATATGGGTAACATTACACCGATACTTAGCAGCCCACACCAATGCTGCCCTCAACGTAGAGGCTTTCAAGCTCGGAGCAAAAACCTCATCGTAATCCCTCTCAGTTTGGGAAAACCCTTGAGCAACTAAACGAGCCTTATAAACGGCATTGCCAGCAGCATCGTTTTTAATTTTAAACACCCATCTACAGCCAATTGCACTCTCCCCTGAAGGGAGCCTAGCTTCTTCATAAACCTTCAATTCCTGTAAGGATTTCAACTCCTTCTCCATAGCTGTTTTCCACAATTTCTTTTCCTTTTCAGGATACAGCATTAACTCTGCAAAACTAGAAGGTTCTATGCTAACTTGCAATACTACACTGGCTTGGTATCTGTCGGGTGGATGCCTGTCCCTAGTAGACCTCCTAGGCAATACAGGACTTGCAGAATCATCCTGTTCCACCTCACGAGTAGATTCTACATCTACATCTTCCTCCCTTTTCAGAGTAATAGATGGACCATCCTGATTCTCTAACTGCTCATTTGGTGTATCATGATTAACCAAACGATCAACATCTATATCATCACAAACCTTGTGAAACTCTTGTTCTAGCTTCTCCCAACCAACATGTTCTGAAAATTTAGCACTAGCACTGTGCATAATTCTCCGAGTTCCAGGTTCCCAGAACCTAAACGATCTATGATTGGAATTGTACCCAACAAAAACCATCTTCCTAGCTCTGCTTTGATCCTTCCGTCTAGTCTGTGAGGGAATATGCACCCAAGCAGGGACACCAAATGTGTGTAAATAACTCAAATCAGGCTTCCTACCATGCCAAAGAGTATAAGGAATCTTACCTGTAGTTGAGTTAACTACTATGTTCAAAATATGGTTTGCACACATTATAGCCTCACCCCAAAGTTTTTCTGACAAACCAGAATCAACCAGCATAGTTCTGGTCATTGCCTG
Organism: Natrix helvetica; assembly: GCF_964273705.1. Lineage (NCBI taxonomy): Eukaryota > Metazoa > Chordata > Lepidosauria > Squamata > Natricidae > Natrix > Natrix helvetica. Next base: position 11,287,294 of record NC_138551.1, read on the forward strand.
CAATGATTGACCACGTCTTTCAATAAATGAATTATGTTCTGGCCTGTAGGGGGCAGAACGCCTATGTTCTATACCAGCATTCTCCAACATTGATGTAAACCTATGATTAGTGAATTCAGACCCATTATCAGTGACTAGGCAAAGTACTTTTTTATCCATCTTACGTTCAACAAACTTTAACCATTTAGTAAAATGTTGGAAAGTTTCTGCCTTTCATTTCATTACATAACAGAAACCATACCTAGAATAATGGTCCATAATGCTGAGTATATAGCAGGCACCTCCTAAGCTAGGTTTCTTAGGGCCAATTAGGTCTGCAAACACTACATCCAGTGGTTTAGATGTCTTGAATCCTTGAAACCGGTTTGCAGGGGTAACCTTACTTTTAGCCTGGTTACAGGCATTACAGTTAAGATATTTTGAACAAGGTTTCAAATTGATTCCATTAGATAGAATAACAGTTTGACGTACCATTTTAAAATTTACATGGCCTAAACGTCTATGAAGTAGATGTATACAGTTATCATGGGGCTGTTTATTCTTATAACCAGGTTCAGAACTCACAATATTTAAAGAGTTCTCATGTAGAATAAATAAATTATTCTCCAAATTGGCAATAACACTATTACCTTCTTTTTCAATAATGCATCTATCATTCTTAAATGTTACTGTAAACCCACATTTCACAAGGTCTTTTACAGATAATAGGTTAAATTTCATTTTAGGTACATATAACATTTCCAATTTTTCATTAATACATGGACAATACGCTGTACCTTCACCTGAAGCCTTAATTTTCCAACCATTTGCTAAGGAAATGTGCTGTTTGCTAGCCTTCATAGTAACAAACCTTTCTTTAACCTTAGTTATAGAATGGGATGCGCCACTGTCAACCACCCAGAAACTATGGTTTACAGCCTTATCTACCTTAGCTACAGTTACAGTAACATTGTTGCTTTTTCTTTTACTATTAGCAACACCCCTTTTCTTGCTATTTTTACAGTTCTTAGCAATATGCCCCTTACCACCACAAGAATAACATTTCTTAACAAAATTTACAGTTGAAAACTGTGTTTCTTCTTGTGATTGATTGTCTCTGAACTGAACTCTATCCTCTCTTCGTCTGGACTCTTCAAGCAATCTCCCGGTAACCTCAGATAATGTCAGTTCATCTCGTGAAAGAATGAGGAAACAAAAGAGTCGTAGCTTTCATCAAGCGATGATAGAATAATATACACCTGTTGAAGCTCAGAAAAAATTAACTCTTTTTCTTGCAAATCCTGCAAAGTTTTCTTCATGAAGTCTAAATGAGCCAACATATCACCACCTTTTTGCAAACGGGCTCTAAACAGTTTCCGTGTGAGATGAATATGAGCACCCACACTGTCCCGAACATAAATTCTCCGCAATGTGTTCCAACACCTAGCAGCAGACTCTTCGCCACGAATATGGACCAGTTGCTGGTCATTCAGTGTTAGTCCAATAATGCAGAGAGCTCTCTCATTGTCCCTGTTAAACTGCGCAATCTTCTTCGCATCCTCATTATCAGCAGGATCCCAATCTGTAACATCTGGTGGGTTCTGAACCACAAACCACAGTCCTTCTCTATGCAGAAGTAGGGAACACTTCAAGGACCAGGAAACATAATTGGTTCCATCAAACCGGGTAATCATGGAGAGTGCAGCAGACTGTTCTTGTGCCATATTCACAAAAATAAACTATCCAAAAAGTGGTGCTTAAAAAAAAAAATTTATGGTTAAGGCAGGGCGTCTGGGCCCATAACCGATGTTAGGTACTGGTGCAATTAAGCACTAGCAATGAACCCCAGGTCGAGGTTATAACAGAGCAACCCTGTAAAGTATACGCAGTGTGCGATAGATAAAGCAACCACACTGAATAATGGATAGTAAAGTAACAAAATAAACTTTACTTTTTGAAGAATATAGCAAAATCCATAAACACAGCCAAAAAGTCATACACAGAAAAAACAGTCCAATACTACCAAGATAACTTGGATACAAGTAGCAAATAACTTACACACAGTAAGTAGTAGCAACAGTAGTAACAGTTAGACAGCAGTTATCATACATCAATCAAGAGAGAGAGAGAGAGACAACATCAGCTGCAATTTAAATGCTGTAATCTACTAATTAGCAGAGCTCCTCTCTTAAAGATACATAACATGCCTGGTGCAATATATTGTCTACCCAACTTGTTGGTTACACCCTAACAATACCGAACATGTTCACAATGTCCCTGAAGATCGATGGGTGCAGACGCCATTCTGCATTGTCCACCACCTCCCGGCTGAGCCAGTCCGCTTGCGTGTTTGCCACCCCCGAAATGTGCTCTGCTGACAAGGACAACAAATGCCTCTCTGCCCAGGACCCCAACCGCATGGCCTCTTCCATGAGGAGACGTGATTTGGTCCCCCCCTGGCGGTTGATATGCGCCTTGGCAGCCATATTGTCTGTTAGCACCAAGACGTGTTTGCCCTCCACTAGGTCCTGGAATTGGCAGAGGGCCAGGTGGACCGCCCGTAGTTCCAGCCAGTTTATACTATGGGTCAGATCCACCTGATCCCACTGACCCTGGGCCATATGTCCCTGGAGGTGTGCTCCCCAGCCAAACAGGCTGGCGTCTGTGGTGAGAGTCAAGGACTCCTGGTCTTGGAACAGCCGCCCCTCAGCTATGGTCTGTGATGTCCACCAGAGGAGTGATTGGGAGACCTCCGCCGGGATGCGCACCTTGGCCCGGGAGCAGCTTAGAAGTCTCTTCTGAAATGGTAAGAGAAACCACTGTAGCTGCCGGGAATGCAATCGGGCCCAGGGAACTATTCCAATTGCTGAAACCATGGTGCCTAGCAAGGTGGATAGGGTGGCTAAGGGGACCCTGCGTTCCCTGATGACTTGGGAAGCTAGAGCCCTGAGGGAATCCTGCCGTTCCCGAGATAGAAACACCCTACCTTCAACCATGTCAATTAGGACACCGAGATGTACCAACCTGGTGGTAGGTTGGAGGTGGCTCTTTGGCACGTTAATTGAGAATCCATGAGCCTGGAGGAATTGTATGGTGGTGGCAAGATCCCTTTGGGCCTGTTGAGGGGACACGGATTGTATAAGTATGTCATCCAGGTACGCCTGTAATCTGATGGGAACCTCCCGGAGAGCAGCCACGAGAACTGCAAGCACCTTGGTAAACACCCGAGGTGCTGAGGATAGCCCAAATGGAAGTGCTGTATACTCAAAGTGATGTCCCAGGTAAGAGAAACGCAAAAACTGTCTATGCTGGGGCAAAATGGGAATGTGGAGGTAGGCCTCCGTCAAATCTATTGATGTCAAGAAATCCCCATGCCTAATGCTACCCAAAATGGTTTGCAAGGAATGCATTTTAAAGCGTTTATAAAGGATGAACTTATTTAATTTTTTTTAGATCAAGTATGGCCCTCCAGCCCCCTGAGGCCTTAGGAACAACAAAAAGTATGGAATAGAAACCAAGTCCGTGTTGGTCCACGGGAACCGGCTGTATGGCCCTTATATCCAATAGATGCTGAATTGCCTCTTGCATGAGGCGCCTTCTGGTCGGATTGTTGGATAATGGGCAGACCCTGAAAAGTCTAGGGGGGTAGGAGATGAACTCTAGGGCAAGGCCCTCACGAACAGTAACTGTAACCCATTCATCAGATGTGGTCTGTTCCCACTGGTTGGCAAAGAAGGCCAGTCTACCACCTATGGGGGGAGCAACCGATGGTAGACTAGGTTCGACGTTGGAATCGCCCCCCGCCGCCACGAAAGGGGCGCTTGGAGGATTTGCCCCGCTGGAAGCGGTCTGATTGGCCCCGCTGTCTAGGGAAATATCCCCCCTGCTGCTTATATCCCTGTGCCCCGTAATCAGACCCCCGAAAGGACGAACCATAGTCCTGGTTCCGAAAAGAAAACCCCCCATCGTGGCCACAAAAGGAGGGTCGTCTGGGGTAAGGACCAGGGCGAGAGGAACCTCTCTTGGGCGTAGTAGGGAGGACCTTTCTTTTGTCCTTATTTTCAATAAGGAAAGGGTCCAATGCGGCTCCAAAAAGATGTTTGCCCTTGAACGGAGCCGAAGCCAATCGCCATTTGTGGCGCACGTCCGCCTGCCACTGGCGGAGCCATAGGAGTCTGCGGGAGGCAACAGAGGATGCCATAGCACGGGAGGCAAATCTGGCAGATGTAAGTGTCGCATCAGATGTAAATTGGACAGCTGCCACCAGTTTGGCAATGTCCTGGTGGGCGCGTAGGTCAGCAATCGGGATGCGTTGTTGTAGATCTTGAAGCCATAGGAGGCAGGATCGGGTAAAGAAGGAGGCAGTGGTGGATGCGCGGACTCCCCAGGCTGCTGCCTGGTGGCCTCTCTGTAGTGTGAGATCCGCCTTCTTTTCCTCCGGCTTTAGGGCGTCTTCAGGACCCCCTGGCATGTTGGCTGAGGTGTAGAGCGCAATCACCGGAGCATCGACCTCTGGAATTGACAAAAGCTGGGCCATGTCATCGGCCACATTAAAAAATCTCTTGTCTGCAGCTGATGGAGTTGGACCAGAAGTGGGGGCTTCCCACTGGCGTTGAACAAAATCAACAAAGAATTTAGGAATTGGTATGCTCTCTGTTGGAGTCTCCTGCTTGGAGAAGAGGATGTCAGCTGAGAGAGAGGTGGGTCGTGGAGGCGCCAATGTTGGCTGGGGCCCAATTTTAGAGACCATTTTGGCCTTGTAGAGCAGTGATGGGAACAGGCTTGGTGGGAATAGTCCAGAGAAAGACTTTTGTTCTGGTTCCCTGCCCTCATCCTCAGACATCTCAGCCTCCTTAATTTCCCCCTCTTCTGAATCAGAAGAATCAGCCTCTGACTCCTCACCTGGAGTGGCAGTGTTTGTCACATGCAAAGGTATAGGGGGCGCCGCTGGGCGATCAGGCAGAGGAGTTTGAGTGGTTTGTTTTAGGGATTGAGCATCCCTCTGTTGCAGCCCTGCTGCTATGCCCTGAGATATTGCGTTGGTGATGATGTCCTGAAAGTTAATAACGCCAAGCTGGCTAGGTGGGACAGCACCTGAGAAGATAGATGGTGCAATTGAGGTGGGAGCCCCTGAAAAGAGAGGTGGTGCAGTTGAGGTGGATGGTATGGCATCCATCCTCTGGCAGACTGGTGGTGAAATTTGGGGTAAGGAGATTGCAGGAAGTGGCATCTCCTGAGTTGGGCCCCAAATGCCAGACACATCAATGGGGAATAAAGGGTTAAGGGAGGCCTCCCTACCCTGTCTGTCCCCTGGAGAGAACTGCAAGGCCCGCTGCATCTGTGCCAATTGTGCCTCTGAGGAAGGATCATTGGCTGCAGCTTTCTTTTTTTCTTTTCTGTTATCAGGGCTGGAGGCTGGCTTGCCAGGCTTTGGCTTAGAAGTCTTGTAATGGGGCTTGACTGATTTTTTATGCCCCTTTACGGTGGTAGTGGCAGCGGAGCCAGAGGGAGCAGGATTGGGAGATGGAGAAGGGTCTCCCTGCGTAGCCACCATCAGGGGGCTCGTAGTTGCCTCAGGAGCAGAGCTGTCAACAACTACTGGCAAGTTTGAAGCAGCGGCGGCCATTTTGGATTTGGGCGCACACAAATGTAAAGAAAATGGCGGTTCCCGCTTTTTTAAACTGCAGACGATCGATCTGCTGCAGCCTTCTTTCAAGAAGCCTCCCTGAGGAACGCGCTGTTGTTTTAAAAGTATTTTTTTTTCTTTAACTGGCTTGAGCCCGGCTGACAGCTGAGGAGAGCTGTTAGTGTCAGAAATTTATAGGTAACACAGCGTCTCTGGCCAGTGCAGGCAATCAATTAGATAATTAATGGTCTTCTTCTCCTTTTTAAAGAAACACTCAAGCTGCCTTGGAAAGCCTTGTGCTCCCGAGGGGGCTTAAAGGCTCAGATCAAATAGGCTACTGCTCCCAAAGGGGCTTCAGCCGATCAGAAAGATCTCAAATAGCCATCAATGCACCAGTACTCACAACAATTAATCAATTTATCAGAGAAAGGCGATGATGCATCCGTCCTGTTTGTGGACTGAGTCGGAACTGGGCTTTTGCCTAGTGACAGGGGGCGTGGTTTAATTTAACTGTCAGGCTCAGTCCTCGCAATGAGTGGATGAAGGTCAACCCCGGTCTGGATGCTACCTCCACCACTATGGAGAACATCAGTATTTTCCCATGGGAAGGATTAATTAATATTATTAATTAATTAATATTATTAATTTTAACATCTTATATCAAATCCATCTGGACCCTTAGTCCAATTATAACTTTCCAAAATCAACACCCTAATAACTATTTTTATGTTTATTTCAAACAAACACTTTTAAAGTATTTATATGTGCATAAAATTATGTAGAATCGCATAAAATGATGTGCAATTCAAATAGGGATTGCAAAAAACACATCCACTATAGGAAAGCTTGCTATTATGAAAGCTCTTAATATCCCCAAAGCAGTTTAACAAGCAATTTCCAAAGAAAGGAATTATGTCATCCTGTGTGCTTTTTAAAGGTGCAGAACTGAAGTTTAAACAACTTTCAGATTACAAAATTCAACATGAACTTCAATTCCCAGCATTCTCCTCAACGGCTCTACTAGCTGGAGAATTATGGAAGTTGAAGTCCACAGATCTGAAAGTTTTCTAGGTTGCACTTCACTATGGCTTTAAAAATGGCTCTGATGCTGAAAAATCAGAAAACTTTGGAATATATTAGAATATTAAACTACTTTATTGGGCAAGTGTGATTAGACACACAAGGAATTTGTCTCTGGTGTATAAGCTCTCAGTGTACATACAACAATAGTGATAGATCATTACCATGGTCATTGTAAAAATACATTCATCATAAAACATTAGATACAACACTTAGTAATAGTCATGGATCTATATTTGCCAACCCATGAAATCTATATATTTAAAAGTGAAATACTACTCATGCATCAAAACGAAATCTCCAGAACTGTAAAGCCTACAAACTTGAAATTTGGCAGGTATGTTCCTCTTGGCTTCTAAGTGCTTGCTAAGAAAGGATTTTTTGAAATGACCATCAGATCATTAGTATTTCTTATATTATTATTAACACGCTCTGATGCTAAGGAGTTAGACGTTCTACTCCCCCAACCCACCTGGGAAGAATTCTGTTCCAACTGTCACTTGGACGTGGGCATGGCCATTGTGTGACTCATCCGATCTGCAGGCTGGCAGTTTAGACATTCTACTCCCCCTCCCCACCTGAAAAATGCTCTGATGCTAAGGAGAACCAATTTCGTTGTACTTAAGTACAATGACAATAAAGATTATATTTATAGTTAGACTGAGGGAGAGAAGAGGATAAGATAGGAGAGGCCTCTGTGGGGCAAGCCTGAGGGAAAAAAGGATTGATGGGCCATTCTGAGGGAGAGAAGGGGAGTGGAGAGGTTGATCGTAACTACTCATTAATTTTCAAGCTGTAAGGGTCGATTTATCAAGCCCAACAACATAGTTTCGGAGTGGAGCACGGGTATCCAGCTAGTAATACATATTTGATTTTTAGGAAGACATCTTGTTCATTTAACTGAAAAACAGCAATTCAAAGCAATCCATTTCAATATGAATGAAGCCGTTTTGGAATAATCATAGTTATTTAGTGCCAACTGCGGCATAATGCATACACATACATATTGCAATCCATATGTTGTGTCAGTATATAATTTTGCACCTCCTATTAGCTAAATTTATGAAAAGATTCACACAAGATCAGATTAATTTAGACTATAGTTACCATGATCTGATTTGTGTTCTCATTTATGTGTTCTGCCTTGTTTCTAAAATGAAGTTAGGTTAAGCCTGTTGAAATTAATATGGCCAGTAACACGAAAGGATTCCAGCGGAGTGTCATCTTGCACAGTGGTTGAATTTATCAATGTGCTTTGTTGCATTGCAAGCCAATTCTTGCCCAGAATGGTAGAGATCAAGGTGTGTGTGTGTGTGTGTGTGTGTGTGTGTACACATATATTGAAATAGATCTATACTAGTCTCCCTTCATTGAAATAGATCTATACTAGTCTCCCTTCATTTATTTATTAGCAAAAAGTGCAACACAAAAATGTTTTTCTGCCTGGAAGGTTCCAAGGGTGGAGCTGAAGGGCAAAAGCGAAGCAGTATGCCCCCTTCCATATTTGGGCATACCAGGTGCTTTGACATAACACTTAATCATTTCCTTGGCTCAGCTGATAAGGGAGGAGAGCCTGTGGCTTAGAGGTTAATATAACTACTTAATATGTAAAAACAGCCCAGGTTCGAATCCCAGTAAGGGTATAGCTAGCTGATGAGAGCTAAATAGCTTGAAATAAATCTATACTATACAATACAATACAATACAATACAATACAATACAATAGTAGAGTTGGAAGGGACCTTGAAGGTCTTCTAGTCCAACCCCCTGCCTAGGCAGGAAACCCTATACCGTTCCAGACAAATGGCTATCCAACATCTTCTTAAAGACTTCCAGTGTTGGGGCATTCACAACTTCTGGAGGCAAGCTGTTCCACTGATTAATTGTTCTAACTGTCAGGAAGTTTCTCCTCAGTTCTAAGTTGCTTCTCTCCTTGATTAGTTTCCACCCATTGCTTCTTGTTCTGTCCACAGGTGCCTTGGAGAATAGCTTGACTCCCTCTTCTTTGTGGCAACCCCTGAGATATTGGAACACTGCTATCATGTCTCCCCTAGTCCTTCTTTCTCTTAAGCTAAACATACCCAGTTCCTGCAACCGTTCTTCATATGTTTTAGTCTCCAGTCCCCTAATCATCTTTGTTGCTCTTCTCTGCACTCTTTCTAGAGTCTCCACATCTTTTTTACATCGTGGCAACCAAAACTGAATGCAGTATTCCAAGTGTGGCCTTATCAAGGCATTATAAAGTGGTATTAACACTTCACGTGATCTTGATTCTATCCCTCTGTTGATGCAGCCTAGGACTGTGTTGCCTTTTTTGGCATACTAGTATGCTAAACATACTAATAGTACTAGTTTCCCTTCATTTATTTATTAGCAAAAAGTGCAACACAAAAATGTTTTTCTGCCTGGAAGGTTCCAAGGGTAGAGCTGAAGGGCAAAAGCGAAGCAGTATGCCCCCTTCCATATTTGGGCATACCAGGTGCTTTGACATAACACTTAATCATTTCCTTGGCTCAGCTGATAAGGGAGGAGAGCCTGTGGCTTAGAGGTTAATATAACTACCTAATGTGTAAAAACAGCCCAGGTTCGAATCCCAGTAAGGGTATTGCTAGCTGATGAGAGCTAAATAGCTTGAAATAAATCTATACTAGTCTCCCTTCATTTATTTATCAGCAAAAAATGCATTATATGTTGCATTTTTACACACATAAAATATCAGAGGTAGTTATGCTGTTTCTATTTATGTAGAAAAATTGTATTTAACGATTCCTCCCCAAAGTTCAATCTACTTTCTGTTACTTATCCAAGGAAGATATTTCAAAAGAGAGGCTGTAACTAATCCAGATGAACATTTTCGGTTCGAGGATTTGATCAGGAGATGAAAAACTCCAATCAGTAACGCTTGTGATTTAGATTCATGAGGAGGAATCATCATATCTATCAGATATACAGATAGTAATGGTTAAGGGGGTAGGTGGGCAGCAGGGAACTTGAGGTTTTAGTTCCTGTTCAGTTGTGGATCCTCACCACATGACTTTTGACCAATCACTCTCAGACCAAGAGTCAGTGCGGTGTAGTGGTCAAAATGAGTAGCTAGAAGATCCAGGTTTAAGACCATTCTCACTCAAGGAACCTTGACAGTTGACTTTGGATAAATACAGTGTGGCATGTAGCAATCAAGGGGTTGGGCCAAGAAAGGGAAGATCCAGGCTAAGTCCGCCATTAAAGCTCAATCCCTCCTCTCAATCTACCTCATAAGATTTTGTTATGGGGAAAAATGTGAGCACTATGTCCACTGGCTCAGACTCCTGAAGGATACAAAGCATATACATCTTTAATAAAAAGAAGACTAAGGGTGACATGATAGCAGTATTCCAATATTTGAAGGACTGCCGCAAAGAAGAGAGGGGTCAACCTATTCTCCAGGGTACCAAGAAGCAATGGATGAAAACTAATCAAGGAGAGAACCAACCTAGAACTAAGGAGAAATTTCCTGACAGTTAGAACAATGAATCAGTGGAATTACTTGCGTCCAGGAATTATGGATACTCCAACACTGGAAGTTTTTAAGAGGAGATTGGACAAACATTTGTCTGATAGAGTATAGTGTCTCCTGCTTGAGTAGAGGTTTGGACTAGAAGACCTCCAAAGTTCCTTCCAACTCTGCTTCCCTTCCCTTCCCTTCTCTTCCAACAGTTATTCCATTCCATTCCATTCTTCTACAAGCAAGCAAATAAACAGCTTAGCAGTAGAGCCTGTGTGCTATGTTAATGCTTCTGTTTTCAAATTCTAGATCTCCAGGTATGGATGAGAAAGATTCTAGTTTGAAATGTAGAAGAACGTCCTGTTGCTGAAGAAAATATTGAGTAGGATGGGCCAACAACCATTTCACCATGTCCAAGTGGTTTTACTTTCATAAATAATTCTGCTTGTGATGATGCTTTGTCTTTTTTTGGTGGGGGGGGGGGGGATGGACAGGTTGGAACAGGGGTCAGCAACCTGCGGCTCTGGAGCCACATGTGGCTTTCATCCCTCTGCTGCAGCTCCCTGTCACCGGTCAGCTCCACAATTGATATGGCTTTCGGTTAGGACAGGTAGAGGAAAAAGGACACTGCGCTATGAGGAGACTCTATGGTGGTGGAACTGGACTTCCGGTTCAGCTCCAGAATTGAACGGGGGGCTTCTGGTTAGGACCTTTGTGGCTCTTTGAGTGTTTAAGTTTGCCAACCCCCGGGTTGGAAGGCCTCTGGAAGTCAATTTGCTTCCATCTCTATTCTTGAATTTACTGGTAATTTTGATGATGCAGCCCAAAATTTCTGTGTCCCTCCTCAATGTGGTTTTCTATATCACAGCATGGCCAAAGGAGGAGGGGCCGGTGACATCACATATGGGATGGCATAAACATGCAAATGACTTGGCTTTATGTAAGCATGGACAACCATAACATAGCTGGGATAAGTAGGTGAGGAAGTTACTATGGAGGTGGTATCATTTTGGCATCATCACTAAAAATGGTAGCAATTTCCCCCTTTATTTTTCTATGGATGAAGAATTTATAAGCTGTTGAAAAGAGGAAGGTCTGTGGGCGGACATGAATGACAACCATTGTTTGTCTAGATTGGGAAGCAACAAGGACACCACTATGCTGACTGGGGGAATTTTGGCAGTTCACTCAACTTAAATTTGCCAAGGTTGCAAGAACTGGGTATGTCTAGTTTAATGAAAAGAAGGACTAGGGGAGACATGATAGCAGTCTTCCAATATCTCAGGGGTTGCCCCAAAGAAGAGAGAGTCAAACTATTCTCCAAGGAACCTGAGGGTAGAACAAGAAGCAATGGGTGGAAACTAATCAAGGAGAGAAGCAACTTAGAACTGAGGAGAAATTTCCTGACAGTTAGAACAATTAACCAGTGGAACAGCTTGCCTCCAGAAGTTGTGAATGCCCCAACACTGGAAGTCTTTAAGAGGATGTTGGATAGCCATTTGTCTGAAATGGTATAGTGTTTCCTGCCTAGGCAGGGGGTTGGACTAGAAGACCTTCAAGGTCCCTTCCAATTCTGCTATTGTATTGTATTGTAAGGTTGAAAAATCCCAGCCAAGGGTTTAACACTGCTCCACCTTTGCAATTTCTGGGCTGTACTACTGTTTTAATCTATGTATTTTATTCATAGTGCCCCTCTGAAATTCTACTATCAACAGCCAGTTTGGTCTAGTCATTAAAGCACCAGGCTACAAAATAGGAGACTGAGTTATAGTCCCACCTTAGCCATGATAGCCAGTTGAGTGACTTTAGGCCAATCACCAGGAAACTGTGAATTCTAGTGCCACCATGGGCACAAAAGCCAGATGAGTGATTTTGGGCCAATCCCTGCAAAGAGAGTTCTAGCCTTAGCTATGAAAGCCACTTACGTGAGTTTCAACAAGTCACTCTCTCTCAATCCACCCCAGTGAGCAGGCATGTTGTGGGGAAAAGAGGAGGAAGGAGGTGTGTCAGATAGGTTTGAGTTATTTGTAAAAATAATAAAAGTAGGATGCAAATAAAAATAAATAAAAAATTCCTTGAGTCAAATCCACTCACTGCACTCCACTGCATTTCCAGTTTCAGAGTGGATCTGCTAGCCCTTTTAATAAATCATCTCATCTCACAATGGAATGAGATCACAGGGATATGGAGCTTATCCGGGGGCATTGCGAACACCTTGTATGGAAGTGATCTCAGACTGGCAGCTAAGTAGCATACAAGCCTAATCCTTCTGTTTACATACCTGGAACAAAAGCTTTTAACTTTGGAGATCTACATCTCTCTGTCTCTGTCTGTCTCTGTCTCTCTGCCTCTGTGTCTCTCTCTGTCTCTCATACACACAGTGAAAAACATACACAGAGTATGGAAAAGTATTGATGTGGTTCCCATCTTCAAAAAAGGGGGAAAAACAGATCCAGGAAACTATAGATCAGTCAGCTTAACATCAAAACCTGGAAAGATCCTGGAAAATTAACAACAGCAACAAGAACAGCAACAACAATAATCATCATTTGAACACAACACACCAAATATCATAGTTGTTGAAAACCGAAGAATACAATTTATTGATATTGTTGTACCAGGAGACACCAGAATCGAAGAAAAAGAACAGAAAAAAACCCCACAAAATATTGCAACCTGACCATCAAAACTACACAATTATGGATGAAACATTGTCTAAGAATTTTATGAAATACATCGATAAATTGCAACTTCTTGCAATAACACCAGCGGAACCACAAAAAAACTGCACTACTCGGAACATTGTACATTTTAAGAAGATATTTGGTCGATACCTAGGATGCTGGCAGGAATCCGTATCAACCATTAGCAACAGTCAATGGTATTTGTGATACATTTTTTTAATGTTCAGTTGACTGAGTTTCATGTTTAATGAATAAAGTATATAATAATAATAATAATAATAATAATAATAATAATAATAATAATAATAATAACAACAACAACAACAACAACAACAACAACAACAACAACAACAACAACAACAACAGCAACAGCAACACCACCCCAGACTTAACAGTTGTCAATAAGAAAGACAAAAAAAGTCTGGATAGTGGATGTGGCAGTGCCTGGAGACAACAGAATAGAAGAGAAAGAACTGGAGAAGATAACAAACTACCAAGACCTACAAATAGAAATAGAACGATTATGACAAAGGCAAGCAAGGGTAGTACCAATATAGGCATCTTGGGTACAGTCCCAAAACAACTGGAGCACCATTTGAACACCATTGGCATTGACAAATGTGCCATCAGTCAATTGCAGAAGGCGGCTTTACTTGGAACTGCTTCCATCCTGCAATGATATCTGTAATACCCTCAAACATCCAGATTTGCCTATCCCAGATCCTTGGTAAGGACTCGATAGGTAGACAACAATGCCAAACCCAAGTTGAACATCTGGCTGACTGTGTGATGAACAACAATGACCAGCAAATGTCTAGAAGCAAGCAAACTTACAGCCAGAAACCAACATCAGTTTGTCAAAAACAGATCATGCCAAACAAATCTTTTTCATTCTTTGACAAAGCAACTAAATTAATGGACCAGAGAAATACTGTGGACATAGCATACTTGGGATTTTAGTAAGTATTATTCCTGCTTTTTGCCGTCCCACTAAGGATGCTTTTAAAGGCCAGGTTTTCGAATCTAGCTAAGCTCTGTAGCTTTGTGAACTCGGAAACCTGCATTAACAAATAACTCACACAGAGAGACACATTCTCACATCCTTAGGATTCATATTAGAGAAAGAATTACAGTCTGAAACTTCAGCTATGTAAAGAAACAAACAACACTAAATCACGCAATTTAGGGCAGAAGATTAAAAGCAATTGTTTGGTTGCCGTGGCAACAGGTGGTGGGTGCAGCCAATCAGCAAAGTTGATATACTGTTTTGACATCCATGTGCATATCCCCAACATAAATAGCAACAGAGATCTAATAACAATGGGTTTTAAAGCTAGAAACTGATGTCATTTCAAACGTGTCACTCAACGAGAACTTATGAAAGTGTTTCTTCTCTGAAGCTGACATTAAATATATGCTGTGCGGGCTTCATATGCAATAGCAGACTTCTGACAGGCCATAAAAGAGATGAGAAATCTATAATTACTCTGCTTACTTGGTGTCCTCTTGCATTTAAAAAACACGAAGGAGAAATAAAATCAAAGTTAAGCAATGTGATCGACTCCAAGCTGAAAGTAGTAAAACAGGCACCTCTTACACAAAGGAGCCATGTTTCTAACTTCTGAGGTAAATCCATTGCATCCTGAGAGGCTAAGAAGCTTCTTCAGCCCAGTTGCCTGTTGAAAAAGCATCTTTGGGATATACTTTGAAGCAGTGATGTCCGGTGAGGTTTATGGCTGGTGAGGCACTGACCCAGTGGTGGGTTTCAAATTTTTTTAGACTTGTGGACTTCAACTCCCAGAATTCTACAGCGAGGCATACTCAGTTCCGATTTAAAGCAACAGCATTTGTTTTTCTCCTTTGCGAAAGAAAATCCCTTCTTTCTTTTTCTTTTTCTTCTCCCTTCCCCTCCTCCCTCCCCCTCCTCCTCCCTCCCCCTGATCTCTCTCTCTCGCTCACACACACACACACACACACACACACACACACACACACACACAAAAGTTGGATTGGACTACACACACTTTCCCCCAGCCCCGGAAGGATCCAGCCCAGCTTCACTGATTACAGGTTTGAAAAGGCAACATGGCTCTGCCTGCAATCAAACTACACTTTGAAGTTTGAAGTTTGAATTCCTCCCCCTCCCTCCAACCTACAAGTACCTTTTCCAGCTGTTTCGGAGAGGATTTCAACTCTGCTCTTGCCTCGGGTCCTCTGAAGAAGCCCCGCCCAAACAAGCGCCCTCTATTATGAGGCAGGAGAACTGCGTGCCTCACCTAAGTCAGGAATTATTAGGCTTTTAACCCTTGCTTAATTCTGCTCGAGTGATCATAAAATGCCTAAAGTCAGACTAGATGAGGCATGCAGTTCTCCTGCCTCATAGTAGAGGGCGCTTTTTAGAGGCTTTTTTAAACAGTTAAGCAGAGTCATCCACGGTGAGGCAGCAACTAGCTCAGCCTGACCTCAGCTCTCGCCTTTTTCCTTTTACATTTTTTTTCTTTTCATGATGACAGTGGTGAGGCTGTGCCTCCCCTGCCTCCCCTGACTGCACGTCACTGCTTGAAAAAGTTAAAGGTAAGAGGAAGCTAATCCACTAAAGAACATGATGGTTGGACACCATAAAGCTGATACCAGCCAGAGCATAGAACAACTCCAGGAAGTAATGCAAGAATGGAAGATGTGGAGAAACCTGGCCCATCGAATCGCCAAGAGTCAGATACAACCAGAGGTGGTATTCAGCCGGTTCGGACTGGTTCGGGTGAACCGGTAGCTCTAATGATCAGTTGGCCCTGCCCACCTGCCCCTGCTCTATCCTGTCCTTTATTTCCTGCTTTCTAGCTCATCTCAATCGCGCGGCACAGCTGATTTCCTCCCTTTCTCTGTTTGACTTACCATTGCTGACATGGAAGGTAACAGCTGAGCTTCTAAATGCTCCATTTTCGGCATTGTCGCAAACGCTTTAGGCCTGCACGCTCACCGAATATGACTGAATGGATGACATTACCATCATTTCTCCTTTACCATCCTTTGTAACCTCAATCTAGAACAGGGGTCTCCAACCTTGGCAACTTTAGGACTTGTGGATTTAAACTCCCAGAATTCCTCAGCCAGCAAAGCTTTGATTTTGGAGGATTACCTCTATTAGATTATCTGCTTAGTGTGTGTCCCAAAAGGCAGTAGTATTGGCTGGCTGAGGAATTCTGGGAGTTGAACTCCACAAGTCTTAAAGTTGCCAAGGTTGGAGACCCCTGTTCTAGAACAGGCTTTTTCACTAAGTAGTAAGAGCACGAGGGTTTCTGTGTGGCTAGCCTGTTTTCTTTCATACAAGAATTTCTCCCTAGCTTCTGAGACTTCATTTCAATCTCAGAAGAATAATTACTGAATAAGTTCTCCAAAGCTTTTTCCCAGTGGGAGATATGAATATCCAGAGAGGTTTTTGGGGGTGACAGAAAGATGTTTAAATTCAAAGAGCTGGATGACTATAGAGTTAAAAGAAAGAGAAGAGTCGGACTATTATAAAATTTGGAGTAGACTGTACAAGTGGCTAGAGAATAGAAGCCAAAATGAGAAATAATAAGTTTAAAAAAAAACTATTGATTGTAATATAAAGAAAAATGTCTGTATGAAGTATAAGATGCACCTAGCTTTTGGGGAGGAAATCAAGGGAAAAATATCTGCCTCTGCCTCCCAGAAATTTGCCTCCTTGCAACAAACAGCAAACAGTACAGACAATATGCACTGTTTGTAGTGTTATATTTCAGACTACACTTGTGTAGATGTTGTTAAAATTGATGTGCTTTCTGGGAGTATAGTTATTCTCTGCTATTTAAAAGAAGATACCATAGCACTGGGCCTCTTCAGATCAAGTATTTATTTTAAAAAGCTTCTTCATTTTATTAAGTTGTCTAGAATAATAAAGCAGTCTTTTAAAAATAAGTCTAATAATTTGAACATTCTATAGGCATTTATAGTTGTTGACTTACCTCCTTGCAGCAAACAGCCTGATTAGCACAAGAAAAAAAAAAACTGCCTCTGCCTCCCAGCAATTTGCGGCATGGAGCAAGCAGCAAGTTTCAATTTCTCTCGATCATCAGCTGTTTCAGCCTGCAGGGATTGCTATAGCTTATTGCAGCCTCTGTAAGCCCCTGTTTGCTTCAAAGAGGTAAATTGCTGGGAGGCAGAAGCCAAAGGGTTGGGGCCAGAGGGTGGGTGGGGCTACATTCAGTGTATAAGACACACCCAAATTTTAACCCTCTGCTAGGGGGGAAAAAGGTGCGTCTTATACTCCGAAAATATGGTATGTAAAACTTGAGTATATCTATTATAATATTATATTACAATATAATTATTACATTAGTAATAAAATTGTTAAAATCTACAAGAAGGAAATATTCGGAGAGTAAACTACAAAAGCAAAATAGACATGCTGATACGGGAAGCTGTAAAATTATATTATATTGTCATATTCTTTGTGTTTTTATATGTTTGTATTTGTTTTTGTATTTTTTGTATTTTTTTTCTTTTTCTCCTTTTCCTTTTTTACTTGTGGGTTTTTTTAAAACTTGAAAATATTCAATAAAATTACTTTTTTAAAAAATAAACTCAGAGCTGAACTGGCAGGAACACTCTCTTCCACCTTTATACCGTCATCATGAATGCCTCCAAGAGAAATTGAAAAGAAATTCTGAATCATTCTGAGAATCAGATTTCCCCCCACCTTAAAAAAACCCTTTCTTCACTTGAACGAAATTGCCAGGGGAATTTTTAGCACAGGTTTAGGGGGAAAGGGGGCAATGTTTGCTTGGAAAATGGAGTGCCAGCATTTCCCCCCAGCTTTCTTCTAAAGGTAATGCTTTCCCTTTTAATTTCCACTGTTAGCTAATCATTCTTTCTGTCTCACCAGCAGGTCTGATGTGAGCCCTAAGAACAGCAAAAACCACCTAAAAGAGTGCATTTATATATATATTTTAAAAAATGTATATCAGGGGAAAAAAATCACAATTCCACCATGACAACAAAGCTAAATACCCATCTGCGTATTGAGGAATTTTATAAGTCTGTTTTCATAGTTAGCTTAGTTTTTCAAAACACAGATAACTCTCCAGAAGGCACAGCTTGGAGATCTGCTATTAGGCCTCCAAACATATGCTGAACACATGGTTTGGTTTCCATGTCTGTTCATGTTTGTTATTTATTTTTAATTATGTTTTGTATGGTTGACATTCAGCATACAGAAGGAAGACAAGCCTTTACAAGCTGAAATCCTAGATCCATTTTCCAGACAGATCAATAGTTTCCTGCAAAAATAGAGCCTTCTTCCTATGAAGAAGCAAGCTGATTCCTTCCTTCCTTCCTTCCTTCCTTCCTTCCTTCCTTCCTTCCTTCCTTCCTTCCTTCCTTCCTTCCTTCCTTCCTTCCTTCCTCCCTCCCTTCCCTTCCCTTCCCTTCCCTTCCCTTCCCTTCCCTTCTCTCCCTCCCTCCTTCCTTCCTTCCTTCCTTCCTTCTCTCTTCCATCCATCCATCCTCCCTCCCTCCAACTGGATGAGATTGTTTGACAGAGGGAACCTGGAGCATGCCTTCTCCAGTGGGGCAAGCAGAGACAATGACCCTACAAGTAACCTGGTTTTATGTAATGCTGTTTATAGATGGAAACCAGCATCTTAAATTGCACCCAGAAGCCTATGGGGAGCCAATGTATCTTGTGGGGACAGCAGTATTATATGACTGTAATGGTACACCCCAAAATGCTGCTGCCACTGCATTGTGGATCAGATACTTTCCAAATGCTCCTTATTTAAGATTTGATTCTCTTTCATTAAATCACATATGAAGGAGAAGGAGGAGGAGAGGAGAAGGATTTTTTCAGCTTAACATTGATTCTTTTCATGATATTATCTGTGCAAGTTCTTTTGCATTGCCAGCTCTTTCTCAGGAGATATGGGCACTGCAGTTTCTATCACTAGAATGGTAGCTTACTATCCTGATGGTGGTTTCCCATTACTAAAGAGCGTACAGAGTTTTTGAGGGTCAATCAGGGGTGGTATTCACTTTCCCTACTGATTTGCAAATGTGAGTGTGCATCCACGCATGCGCTCGGTCATCTGTGTATGCACTTTGATTGTGCGTGCGGCTTGCATGCATGCATGCAATTTGAAAATGTGCTTAAATAGGATGGCATCTAGCTGTGGCTGGTGGTGACGGGATTTCCACTACCGGTAGAACACATGGCGAGAGAGAGAGAGTTGACCTAACAGGGCCTCTTCTTATGACACAGGCTCTTAAAGGGATAACAGCCAAATACCTTGCTGACTCATTTCCATTATTACATCAGTGGATCATTGCATCATCGTAGCACCTGGCCATCTCTTAAATCACAACCCTGACAGGCAAAAAGAGCCATGGAAAGATACAAGATAAGGTAGAAAGACCTGCACATGGATTAGAGAGCAAACGAAGGTATACGATACCATTGAGAGAGTAAATGAATTGAAATGGAAACGGGCTGGTCACATAGCAAGAAGAACTGATGACAGGTGGACCAAGGCAGTCACAAAATGGATCCCACTTGATAAAAAGCATCCACAAAAGAGACCTAAAACAAGAATCTACCAACGACATCAGCAAGTGTTCCAATATCTCAGGGGTTGCCCCAAAGAAGAGGGAGTCAAACTATTCTCCAAGGCACCTGAGGGTAGAACAAGAAGCAATGGGTGGAAACTAATCAAGGAGAGAAGCAACTTAGAACTGAGGAGGAATTTCCTGACAGTTAGAACAATTAATCAGTGGAACAGCTTACCTCCAGAAGTTGTGATTGCCCCAACACTGGAAGTCTTTAAGAAGATGTTGGATAGCCATTTGTCTGGAACGGTATAGGGTTTCCTGCCTAGGCAGGGGGTTGGACTAGAAGACCTCCAAGGTCCCTTCCAACTCTGCTATTGTATTAAGCAAGTATTGCAGGGCCCAATTGGCAAAGGAAAGCTCAGGACCATATTGGCTGGAAACAGGCAGAAGGGGCCCATATCCTGCAGTGGTTAGACAATTGCTACAATGATGACACCCTTCTTTAGGCGCCGTTTCTATGGAGATTCTCAGTCATCTAGGTCATGGTTGTCCCATGGTTGTGCTTTTTCATGAGGCAACTGGGCTTTCTGTTTTTTTTCTCTGAAGATGTTTCACTTCTCTGTGATATGGAATGGAGTGGGGAGGGTACCATTTTGTCTTTAGAAGAGAAGAGAATAGAGTTGGAAGGGACCTTGGAGGTCTTCTAGTCCAACCCCCTGCTTAGGCAGGAAATCCTACACCCCTTCAGACAAATGGTTATCCAATCTCTTCTTAAAACCTTCCAGTGTTGGAGCATTCACAACTTCTGGAGGCAAGTTGTTCCACTGATTAATTGTTCTCACTGTCAGGAAATTTCTCCTTAGTTCTAAATTGCTTCTCTCCTTGATTAGTTTCCACCCATTGCTTCTTGTTCTACCCTCAGGTGCCTTGGAGAATAGTTTGACTCCCTCTTCTTTGTGGCAGCCCCTGAGATATTGGAACACTGCTATCATGTCTCCCCTAGTCCTTCTTTTCATTAAACTAGACATACCCAGTTCCTGCAACAGTTCTTCGTATGTTTTAGTCTCCAGTCCCCTAATCATCTTGGTTGCTCTTCTCTGCACTCTTTCTAGAGTCTCCACATCTTTTCTACATCGTGGCGACCAGAACTGAATGCAGTAATTCCAAGTGTGGCCTTACCAAGGCCTTATAAAGTGGTATTAACACTTCACGTGATCTTGATTCTATCCCTCTGTTGATGCAGCCTAGGACTGTGTTGGCTTTTTTGGCAGCTGCTGCACACGGCTGGCTCCTATTTAAATGGTTGTCTACTAGGATTCCAAGAGCCCTCTCACAGTTACTACTATTGAGCAAGGTACCACCTGTACAGTATTCCAGTTCCTTCAACTGTTCTTCATATGTTTTAACTACCAGTCCCCTAATCATCTTCTCATCCAAGAAGCTTTTTTCTTTAGGCACTGAGGTTGAGATCTGAATCTGGCGTTTCTCCTGTGTGAAATGTGTGGGCCACAGCTGCCCTTGGGTGACATCTTTTAATTTATAGTTTAAAATCCCAACGTTAACATATAAAGAGACCAATGTAGTCAGATTCATTTCTGTCCTTGACGGAAGCTGCACGACTGATTTGACTCCGTTACATCTCCAGGAAAGTGTTAAGATGCTTTCTCTCAAATGGCAATTATTTTATGCAACTGCAAGATGCCATTTACTTCTCCGTCTCTCCGAGTCAAGCTGTAATCGTCTCGCAAGCATTCAATTATCTTGTACGAAGAAAATCTTAGAAGGTTTAAAAAAAAAGGATTTCTCCCAGTGACTACCTAATCTCATAGAAGGAAAAAATTAGCATATACAGGTAGGCATGCATCCATGCACACACAAGCACATTGACAATTTCTCAAACTAAGTTTCACTGTACCAATTACGACTCTTTCCTCAAAGTTAAACAGCGAGCCTCTCCAAATCTCAGTCAATTTTTTTCTGCAAGCCTGTATCATTTCAACGTGCAATACACAATAGGGCTATATTTTATATGCAAATAGACAGCTACAGCACTAATTTACTCCTGATAAGCTCTGAAAGTCAGGCTGCAAGTTAGCTCCCTCACCTAATGCACACACATTCCAACACACATGTACCAGTATTTAAATACATTAAAAAAATAGAATCATTTAAACATAACAAGTGCAATAAAATAGAAAAGGAAGATAAATACATTGGGGGAAAAATTGGCTGGTGAAGGAAATTAGGAGTTAGCTTGCCGAATGACTTCACTAGTCCTTGACAACTGAGGCAATGGTGGGATTCAAAATATTTTACTACTGGTTCTGTGGGTGTGGCATGGCTTGTTGGGCGTGGCTTCTTGGGAGTGGCAGGGTGGCAAGGATACTGTAAAATCTCCATTTTCACCCACTTCAGGGCAAGGGTACTGTGTTCTGACCTAGGCTTCCTGATACAGTAAAACACACACAATTAAGTCCCAAAACCCTATTTTTCTTTCAAAGGCTGCGAATTTTATTCATTCACAGCCCATAATGAGTTCCAAATAGTAGTAAAGAGTTCTACAGCAGGCTGCCAAAATCCATCCGGATAAGGCTAATAAGCACCCACCTTTATCTTCTTTGAAAATGCTGCCGAAGGTTTAATTGGCAAGGCCACAAGGAGCAAAGAAGCCAAACGTATTTTCAGAAGGTAAACTGACCAGCATGAACCAAGTTGCTTCCTACAAAGGCTCAGGTGCCTTTGCTCCTCCTTTATGTCCTATGGAAGGGGCCAATCACCCCCGAACCTTACTCCCGAGTCGTCACTTCTGTTTTAACTCTTCTTGCCTTCTGGCATGTGTGTACTGGGAACGGGGGAGCCTGTTCCTCTCCCTCACTGCTGTCCGTTTCTGGAGACTCCAGAGGCTCCGGAGGCAGTACATAACTCCTAGATGGCCCTGGCCCACTCTCTGCCTCCGACGCAGAGCCTTCCCCAGACTCCAGGACTAGCCCATGTTCCTCCCCAACCTCCTTGCTGTCCGACTCTGCTGCCAGCTCTGCAGGTTGCCAGCGAACCACAACATAAAATCTCCATTTCCTCCCCACCCCTCTAACCTGCTTTCCAGCTCCGATCACTGTGGACTCCGATCAGCTGGGACTTGGGAGGCAGCAACTAGATTGGGGCAGAGGCAGCCGGAAGTGGTATTTGCCGGTTCTCTAAACTATTCAAAACTTCCACTACCAGTTCGCCCAAACTGGTCAGAACTGACTGAATTCCACCTCTGAACTGAGCCCAAAATTTCTGTTGCTGTGTGAGACAGTTGTTAAATGATTTTTTATCCCATTTTACAACCTTTCTTGTCACAGTTGTTAAATGAATCACTGCAGTGGTTAACTTAGTAATAGCGTTGTTAAACGAATCTGGCTTCTTCACTGACTTTGCTTGTAGGAAAGTCACAAAAGGGAATCACAAGACTTCAGGACACTGCAACAGTCATAAATATGAGTCAGTTGCCAAGTGTCTGAATTTTAATTATGCTGTAGGAGCACGGGGATGCTGGTTGTAATAGTTGCAAGTGTGAAAAATGGTTCTAAGTCACTTTTATTTACTGCCATTGCAACTTTGAATGGTCACTAAATGAAATGTTGTAAGTCGAGAACTACCTGGGCTAGCCTTTCTATAAACACAAACGTATCTAATCAACAAAAACAAAATTTCATCCCCCCCATCACAAGCACAAAGTCTGAAAGCGATTTCCAAATAGAAGCATAATTAAATATATTCTCTTCTTTAGATAAAATAATCACTTTAACAATCTCTGCTTCTCTTTGCTGTGGGAAATAATATATATTTGCTGTCTGCTCATCAATCTTTGTAGGCTGACAACATTTACATGAATAACATTTGCTGTATTCTTTCAAATGTTTTTGCCCTAAAGGGGGAAAAATACTTTCCCCCTAAATTTTAGAACAAACTGTTCTTTAAAAACATTTATAAAGTAAATAAGTTCTAATACATCTTTTAAAAAAATTGACTCTTGTTTATCCTCCTCTTAATGTACATGCTTTAAAATTCACTTTCAACAATACTTTACAAACTTTAAAAATTACTCAAGCCTTACATACAGAGGTGGGTTTCATACAATTTTACCACTGGTTCCCTGCAGGGTTTTTCTGACCCCATCTTTTCTGCGCGCACTTAACACTTGTTAGTAAAACAATTGCTTCAGTGCATGTGCAGAAGCAAAAAACAAGATGGCGCTGCCGATAGAACCGCTTCGGGGGCGTGGCTGGCCAAGTTACTACCTACTTGGCCGTACCAGTCAGAACTGGTAGGAACCCACCTCGGTGCACTGAAAATGTGAGCATGTGCAGCTTGCATGCATGCATGCCAGTGGTGGGATTCAAAAACCTCTTCTGTAGGTGTGGTCTGCTTGGTGGGAGTGGCTTGCCGGCCATGTGACCGGGCGGGAGTGGTTTGCCAGCCAAGTGACTGGGTGGGCGTGGCCAAGTTGTAAAATCTGGTGAAACTCACTTAACAACGCTCTTGCTTAGCAACCAAAATGTTGGCTCAGAAACTCTGGCATTTGAAACGCGCAAGTGTTAAAGCTGTCAAGTTACAAGACCCTTGCATCTCTAACCCTTTAGGGAAAAAAAAACCAGGGGTGTTCAAACTTGACAGCTTTAAGACTTGTGGACTTCAACTCCCAGAATTCCTCCTCCAGTCATGTTGGCTCAGGAACTCTGGCATTTGAAGCATGTAAGTCTTAAAGCTGTCAAGTAACAAGACCCCTGTACCCCTAACCCTTTAGAACCCCCCCCCCGGGGGTGTTCAAACTTGACAGCTTTAAGACTTGTGGACTTCAACTCCCAGAATTCCTCCTCTCCCTCTTCATGTTGATGATGTGCAGACGGGTGGGGGGGAGGGAGCTGGAACCGGTTCTAAACGGCACTGTAGATTTGTGGAACCTCTTCTATAGAAGAGGTTAGAACTGGCAGGAACCCACCCCTGATGCATGCGGCTTAGAAAACATGGCTAAATAGGACCGCTGGGGCAGGTGGCTGGGCCCACCCACAGGTCACCACTACTGGTTCGCCCAAACTGCTCCGATCCAGCTGAATACCACCACTGATTATATAGAAAGGTAGAAAAAAAAAACCTCCTTCATTTTTCAAACCCACAGATTCATAAAGTTGCCAAGGTTGGATGTCCCTGGTCTAGAGCCTCACCATTTACAATACAATAGTAGAGTTGGAAGGGACCTTGGAGGTCTTCTAGTCCAACCCCCTGCCTAGGCAGGAAACCCTATACCATTTCAGACAAATGGCTATCCAACATCTTCTTAAAGACTTCCAGTGTTGGGGCATTCACAACTTCTGGAGGCAATTTCTGTTCCACTGATTAATTGTTCTAACTGTCAGGAAGTTTCTCCTCAGTTCTAAGTTGCTTCTCTCCTTGATTAGTTTCCACCCATTGCTTCTTGTTCTACCCTCAGGTGCCTTGGAGAATAGTTTGACTCCCTCTTCTTTGTGGCAACCCCTGAGATATTGGAAGACTGCTATCCTGTCTCCCCTAGTCCTTTCCTCAAGTTCACCTGGTAATTCCTCCCACCCCCCCACCCCCCAGCCCAGAGAGGATATTCAGATGGGAAGCAAGACAGAAAATGTGTCACGTTCCCTTCCAAACACACACAAAAACACACACACCTGGGATCCAATCTTGTATAGCATTGACATATAATACGCAACTGTGTGATTCATTTGCTTGTAGCCCTTGGCTGTTTGAAGTTTGTAGCTCGCTTTATCTTCATTTTCTTTTCTTTTTTGCTTCTTATTGTCATGCCTTGGGTGTGTGTATACACACACACACACAGGCTGCTTAAATGTCAGCTTTGTAAACTGGCATGTGATCAAAGCCCGCATGAATGAAGAGGCTTGTTAATACCCAAGCAAAGCAAATGTTTGGGGCTCAGGCGTAAGACAACAGAACATAATGATAAACCCCTGTAATCGTTGAGGTCACCGCTGAAGATGGATTCAGACATGGGCCTAATTCCAGGGCTGCACCTGGTGCTGGTGAGTTCCGAATGGCCTTTCGGGAATCAACAAGATTCCCAACAGATCAACCTGTCACCTCCTCCTCCTCCTACGAGCCACTCTCGTCCTTTTCTTGGTCTTTCTTTCTTTCTTTCTTTTCCTCGCTCTCCTCTGTAAGCTGCTTTTCGGGGAAGCCGGAGCAGTGCTTGGAGCTTGCGAACGAGAGGATGATGTATTTTTTAAGCTTTTCCTTTGGGGGGGGGGGGGGGCGGTGAGGCTAAAGCCCGTGTTTGGCATCTTTCCAGGCAGAGCGGAGGTAGATAGCGCCGTCCCTGTTGTGTGCACAAAGTTGGCTGCGCAAAACTTCAAAGGCGGGTTCGGCTTGGACAAAGCTAAGTACAAATCTTCCCTTTGAAGTGGCTTCCAGAAGGCAGCCCGCCATCTCTTTCTAAAAGAAAACAAAGCAGTCGTATTCCTTTGGTTTGCCTCCAAATAGACATTCGGTGGTTCTATAGTAGCTGGAAGAGGCTATTAAGTGTGTACGTGTGTAAGGGCAGAAACCTCTTCGGACTGTTTTAATTAACTCCCAAACGAAGGCAGATATATGTGTCCCAGGAGAATGTTGCAGGATTCAATCTGGATCGGTTGCCAGGACCAGAGCTTTAGTCTTCCGAGCTTTCAGACTTGTGCTGGAGCCCATCCTCAGGGAACTGCTCTCTAACAGAGTGCGTTTTAACTAACTCCTCCTCCTCTTCCTCATCCTCCCCCTCTTCTTTTCCTTCTCCTTCTTCTTCTTCTCCTCCTCCTTCCTCCTCTTTCTCCTTTTCTTATTCTTTTCTTCTTCTCCCCCTCCCCCTTCCCCATCTCCTTCTCCATCTCCTTCTCCTTTTCTCCTTCTTCTCCCCTCCCCCTCCTCTTTCACCTTTTCTTCTTCTCCTCCCCCCTCCCCTCCCTCCCCCTTCTCCTTCCCCTTCCCCTTCTTCTTTTCTCCTCCCCCTCCCCACTTCCCCATTTCTTCTCCATCTCCGTCTCCTTCTCCTCCTTCTTTTCTTCTTCTTCTCCTCCCCCTTCCCCTTCTCCATCTCTTTCTCCTTTTCCATCTCCTTCTCCTTTTCTTTTTCTCCCCCCCCCCCCTCCTGTCAAGCCTGTAGTTATGTTCCTTTTAGGATTTTTGGCCTTCCACACTTTCTATTATTTCACTGTGCTGTTTCATTAGTGTAGTAATTGGGAGGGGGGAATAGAAAGGAGTAGAATTGTGGAATGTGTTGTTGTCATTCCTTTCTAGAAGCCAAGGTCATCTTTTGTCTCCACACCTCTGCACCTGACCGGAACCAGCTAGGTGGAGATGCCAGCGTGGCCGAAGAAGATTGGACCATGTGATGGATTTATGGGTGTGGGGATAAGATCATGAACTTTCAACTGGGTGGGATCCCAGGAAGCTTTTAGATTTGGGATTCCACAGTTCGTTGCCAACATGTCTGTCTTATTAAATTGAAACTTTAAGGATAGCTCTGCCTTGGACTCTGATTTAATTCTGCATGATATTTGGAATGCTGACACCTCCCCCTCCCCATCTCCTCCTTCTCCTTCTCCATCTCCATATTCTTCTCCCTCTCCTTCTTCTTCTCCCCCCTCCCCCTCCCCCTTCTTCATCTCTTTCTCCTTCTCCATCTCCATCTCCTTTTCTTCTTTTTCTCTTCCCCCTCCTCTTTCTTCTTTTCTTCTTCTTCTCCTCCTCCCCTTCCCCTTCCCCTTCTCCTTCTTTTCTTCTTATTTTATCTTCCTCCTCCACCTCCCCTTCCCCCTTCCCCCTTCTCCATCTCCTTCTCCGCCTCCATCTCCTTATTCTTTTCTTCTTCTTCTTCTTCTTCTTCTTCTTCTTCTTCTTCTTCTTCTTCTTCTTCTTCTTCTTCTTCTTCTCCTTCTCCTTCTCCTCCTCCTCCTCCTCCTCCTCCTCCTCCTCCTCCTCTTCCTCCTCCTCCTCCTCCCCTTCCCCCTCCTCTTTCTCCTTTTCTTCTTCTTTTCACCCTTGCTCGCACTTCGCCATTTATCTTGCCATTGCCTTGGAGTGTGTTTTAACTAACTGTTGGAACTGCTTGTAACAGCCGTCTCAGTGTATGCAAAGGCTCTCCTGGCGAAGAGTTCACTGCGACCTCAAGGAAACAAAAATGTAATGCAGATTTGATGGGTATGTGAATGTTATGTAAAGAGTGTCTGGGTTGCATATTGCCTGCTGATCATGGGGAAACGACCTTGTCCTCATTTAGTGACTCTCTCAGTTAGTGACCATTTACAAAGACAACCGCAAGAAACAAATGAGTTTCTGACCTACGTGTGGATTTGCAACCATATTTCTTGCAAATGACAACAATGCAGGGTGGAATGAGAGTAATATTGACATTCGTTTTATCGGGGCAAGAGAAAGTTATTCAATTTTGGTCACCACAGTATAAAAAAGGGTGTTGAGTCTAGAAAGAGTGCAGAGAGGAGCAACAAAGAGGATTAGGGGACTGGAGACTAAAGCATATGAAGAATGGTTGCAGGAATTGGGTATGTCTTGTTTAATAAAAAGGTCTGTGGTGACATGGTAGCAATGTTCAAATATCTCAGGGCAGTGATGGCGAACCTATGACACGCGTGCCACAGGTGGCACGCAGAGCCATTTTATTTATTTATTTATTTATTTATTTCTTAGATTTTTAGACCGCCCCTCTCCCAAAAAGGGACTCGGGGCGGTGTACAGTCAATAATAAAACATTCATAATAATTAAATACATTTAAACTACATTTAAGATACATTTGGAGGGGGAAATAGGCTGTACTAAGAAATAAATAATTCTAATCTTAAAACATCACAATTAAAACCCCAAACCCTAAAATAAAATAAATCCCTGGGAGGTGCAATTAAGAAAGTGCCAGGCCAGCTGATTGAAACAGGTGAGTTTTTAACTTTTGCCGGAAGGAACGGAGGTCGGTGGTAGTTCGAATGTCTGGGGGGAGGTCATTCCAGAGGGTTGGGCCCATCACAGAGAAGGATCTACTCCTAGGTGTCGCCCGCTGGCATGCGCACGCTGGCCAGCTGAGTTCACCTTTTTAAAAGCCATTTTCCGCCCTCCCCAGGCTCCAGAGGCTTTATAGGAGCCTGGGGAGGGCGAAAAGAGTCTCCCTTGCCCTCCCAGAGGGTCTCTGAGGGCCTCCGAACGTCTTCAGAGCGCTTAAAACCACCCGCCGAGCAAACCGGAAGTCATTTCCGGTTTGCTCGGAGGATCCTTTTGAGCGCTCCGAAGGCTTCAGGGAAGCCTCCAGACGGTCCCTGAAGCCTCCGGAGGGCCTCCGGGGGGCGGGGGAGTCTCTTTTCGCCCTCCCCAGGCTCCTATAAAGCCCCTGGAGCCTGGGGAGGGCGAAAAAAGCATGTAAAAATGGGGGGGGGGTCATGCGTTTTGCGCTCCCCCCACTTGTGGCACGCGAGCCAAAAAAGGTTCGCCATCGCTGTCTCAGGGGTTGACACAAAGAAGATGGGGTCAAGCTATTCTCCAAAGTACCTGAAGGCAGGACAAGAAGCAATGGATGGAAACTAATCAAGGAGAGAAACAACCTATTATTGAGTACTTAATAATATATCCTTATATCCTGGCAGCTTCTCAGACAGGTCAGCTGGGATAAGTTTTGATGGTAGTTCTTGATTTTTTTAAAAATCTCACACTAGGTGGAGAGATTGGGGAATGAAGAAATACAAGATTAAAAATCTAGGACCATCCGTGGAAGTTCCAGTCACTACTTTTCAGTCTAATTTAAATTGTTTTAATAAACAAGCCACCAAAGATAAAAAATGGACATCATAAGTCCATCCAGCCCAATCTGTAAAATGTTCCACTCTTTTATTTCCTGGGGTATCTTATTTTGTGCTAGATGGATGGTCTTCTCTTATCTGTCTATGTCTAATTTAATGGAAAGAAGCAGGGGTGAAATCCTCCCGGTTCGGCATGGTTTGGCCGAACTGGTACGGACTATTGTTCCTGGTTCTGTGAACCGGTAGTAAAAAAAAGCTTCCGAGGATCACGCAGTTCAGCTGTGAAGCCGCACAATTGTCGGAAGCTTTCCCCCACCACCACCACTTTTTAATTATTTTTTTCCTGCCGGTTTGAGCGAATAGGCAGGAAACAAATTGCTTTAAAAAGTGGGAAAAGGTTGGCCACGCCCACATAGTCACATGACCTCCCCACCACCAAGCCACGGCCACAGAACTAGTAGGCAAAAAGTTTAGATCTCACCACTGGAAAGAAGGACTAGTGGTGACAAGATAGCAATGTTTCAATATCTGAGGGCTGCCGCAAAGAAAAGGGGATCAATCTATTGTCCAAAGCATCCCAAGACAGGACAAGAAGTGACGGATGGAAATGAATCAAGGAGAAAACTTTATAATGCCTTGGTAAGGCCACACTTGGAATACTGCATTCAGTTCTGGTCGCCACGATGTAAAAAAGGTGTGGAGACTCTAGAAAGAGTGCAGAGAAGAGCAACAAAGATGATTAGGGGACTGGAGACTAAAACATATGAGGAACGGTTGCAGGAAGTGGGTATGTCTAGTTTAATAGAAAGAAGGACTAGGGGAGACATGATAGCAGTGTTCCAATATCTCAGGGGTTGCCACAAAGAAGAGGGAGTCAAGCTATTCTCCAAAGCACCTGAGGGTAGAACAAGAAGCAATGGGTGGAAACTAATCAAGGAGAGAAGCAACTTAGAACTGAGGAGAAACTTCCTGACAGTTAGAACAATTAATCAGTGGAACAGCTTGCCTCCAGAAGTTGTGAATGCCCCAACACTGGAAGTCTTTAAGAAGATGTTGGATAGCCATTTGTCTGGAACGGTATAGGGTTTCCTGCCTAGGCAGGGGGTTGGACTAGAAGACCTCCAAGGTCCCTTCCAACTCTACTATTGTATTATTGTATTAAAACCAACCTAGAAATAGGGAGACATTTCCTATAGCCCAACATTTCTATGGCTAAGCAAGACAGTTGTTAAGCAAACTTCGAGCCATTTTACAACCTTTCTCGCCACAATTGTTAAGTGAATCACTGCAGTTGTTATTAGTAACGTGGTTATTAAGTGTATCACCTTCCTCGTTGACTATGATGGGCAGAAGGAGGTTGCAAAAAAAATGGTCGCATGTCCCTGGGACACTGCAACCATACATGCCAGTTACCAAGTGCCCAAATTTTTTACCATGCGCTCCCAGGAGTGCTGCAATGGTTGTAAGTCTGAAAAACAGTCAGACGTCCCTTTTTTCCAGTGCTGGTATTAAACTACACATTCCCAATTCCTGCAACTGTTCCAACAGTCACTAAATGGTTGTAAGTCAAGGTGTCATCCCTTTCACCAGTTGTGCCAATAGGATGTATCCAATAAATTGTTCTTTGAGGAATTCGCCTGCCTCAGAGTTCTGTTTTCTATGGGTGCATTACTTGGAACACTGATATCAAGCTGACTCTGAAGGTTCGTGTGGCTTTCACCTATTAAAAAGTAAACATTTCCCCTTTCCCACAAGCCACTGGCCAGACTGTCCAATCCAGTTGCTGGCCAGTTGCTTGGTTACTTCACTCCTCCTCTGGCCAGCCACCTGTGAGAAGGTCCTTGGTTCCTACAGGAAAACTTGTTTGTTTTGGCTACACATCCCCATCTAACTATTTCCCCACTTCCTCGATTGTGTGGCAACCCTGAGGCCTCCAAGTGTCAGTGTTCCAAATATCATGCAGAATTAAATCAGAATCCAAGGCAAAACTATCCTTAAAGTTCCAATTTAATAAGACAGACATGTTGGCAACGAACATGGGATTCCACTCAGTTGAAAGTTCATGATCTTATCCCCACACCCAAAAATCCATCACATGGTCCAATCTTCTTCTTCCACGCTGGCATCTCCACCCAGTTGGTTCCGGTCAAGTTCAGAGGTGCGGAGACAAAAGATGACCTTGGGCTTCTAGGAAAGAATGACAATGACACATTCCACAATTCCACTCCTTTATATTCCCCCTCCCAATTGCTACACTAATGAAACAGCATAATGAAATAATAGAGAGTGTGGCAGGCCAAAGATCCTAAAAGGTATATAACTGCAGGCCTGACACCAAGATGGCCTAAGCCAGGTTCACTTCAGTGTTGACACAAGGACCCTCTGTACAAGAGAAACCTATAAGAATATAAAGGCTATGCTTAGGCAGGTAAAAATTTGTCAGTGTCATTATTCAATGGGCTATTTTTGATTATTGATAATCCTAATTTGGCATTCTGTGGGCTAACCTATTGGGATAACCCAGCCAGTTTGATCAGCTTCTGATCCAATGCAGATGTGGTATTCAGCCAGTTCTGATTGGTTCTGGAGAACCAGTAGCGAAAATTTTGAATAGTTCGGAGAACCGGCAAATAGGCTGGCCCTGCCCCTGATGCCTCCCAGCTGATCTTCTTTTCTTGCCCTGCACAGGAGGAAAGGATCTGGAAAGCAGGTTAGTGGGGTGGGGAGGGAATGGGGATTTTGCAGTATCCTTCCCCACAAAGCCACGCCCACAAAGCCATGCTCACCGTGGTGAATCCCACCACTGATCCAATATAGTGTGGGTTAAAATGGGCTAATCCCCTAAACTGATGAAGTGGCCTAGGTAAAGGAAAATGCTGATTCAAAAGAAAAATAACAAAAAATAATAATTCTGGCTGGTAGGAAAAGGAAGAAACCGACCGTATCAATATAACTCTGTCTCAGAAAGTGGAATGAAAAATATTGGGACAATACAAGCCTTTTCAAGGAAAAATCACACAAGAAAAGGACGAAGGGGTTTGAATGAAATGAAAAGGGGAGACATGTCAATCCAGGGAGAAAGCAAGAAAAGGGTAGAAGAATTCTCGTTTAAAGGTCAATTTGTCGGCAAAAACTCTCCAGCCGTAAATGGATGGCAGCAACTTTCTCACCTCAATGATCCCTTAAGAAAAATA
This sequence comes from Natrix helvetica, assembly GCF_964273705.1. Lineage (NCBI taxonomy): Eukaryota > Metazoa > Chordata > Lepidosauria > Squamata > Natricidae > Natrix > Natrix helvetica. Next base: position 11,319,706 of record NC_138551.1, read on the forward strand.
ATGTGCTTTTCAAGATTGTTAGCCTTTGCCTGCTTCTCAATTTTGCTTAATTCCGTGACTTTCGTGGCCTCTGTGCCGTTTTGCAGCCTGGCCTCACCTGGGAGGCACTCGTGCCATTAGATGCTTTGCTAAAAAAAAGATCAGGGGATCATTTTTCTGTGGCTGGATAGCTGAGGTGATCTCTGGTTAGCCAGACCTTTCCCCCTTCCTCCTTGTTTGCAATTTGGCACCTGGGAAGGAAAGTGCCTTCTCGCAGACAGAAAGTGTGCTTCCTATCGAGAAAGGAAACGAGAGAAAGAAGAGAAGCCACCATTGCTGCATGTTTAGAAAAATAAAAATAGTCTCCCATGGGATAGAGGAACAAGTACAGGTAATCCTTGACATGCAAGTCTCCATTTGTGGGCTGCCACAAAGAAGAAGGAGTCAAGCTATTTTCCAAAGAAACCTGAACACAGGCCAAGAATCAATGGGTGAAAACTAATTAAGGAGAGAATCAACCTAGAACTAAGGAGAAATTTCCTGACAGTTAGAACAATTAGTGGAACAACTTGCCTCCAGAAGTTGTGAATGCTCCAACACTGAAAGTCTTTAAGAAGATGTTGGATAGCCATTTGTCTGGAGTGGTGTAGGGTTTCCTGTCTAAGCAGGAGGTTGGACTAGAAAATCTCCAAGGTCCCTTCCAACTCTGTTATTCTCTTCTCTTCTCTTCTCTTCTCTTCTCTTCTCTTCTCTTCTCTTCTCTTCTCTTCTCTTCTCTTCTCTTCCCTTCCCTTCCCTTCCCTTCCCTTCCCTTCCCTTCCATTCCATTCCATTCCATTCCATTCCATTCTATTCTATTCTACCAACCTGCCTTCCATTGAGGACCTGTACACTGCACGAGTCAAAAGAGGGCTGTGAAAATATTTACAGACCCCTCACATCCTGGACATAAATGATTTCAACTCCTACCCTCAAAACGACACTATAGAGCAACTGCACACAAGACAACTACACACAAGAACATTTTTCCCAAACGCCATCACTCTGCTAAACAACTAATTCCCTCAACACTATCAAATTATTTACTAAGGCTGCATTACTATTACTATTAGTCATCTCATTGTTCCTATCACCCATCTCGCACTTATGACTGCATGACTTTCACTTTGTTATTTGTATCCTTATGATTGATATTGATATTGTTTCCTAATTGTTTATTTGTATCCTATGATTATCATTAAGTGTTGTACCTTATAATTCTTGATGAATGAATCTTGTCTTTTTATGTACATGAGAGCATATGCACCAGACAAATTCCTTGTGTGTCCAACCACAGTTGGTTAATAAAGAATTCTACTCTACTCTACTCTACTCTACTCTACTCTACTCTACTCTACTCTAGTCTAATCTATTCGTGACTATTTGAAGTTACGACACTGAAAAAGAGACTTATGACTGTTTTTCACCCTTACAACCATTGCAACATCGCTACGGACATGTGATCAAACCTCAGTTCCTTGACAACTGACTCATATTTATGTTGGTTGTAGTGTCCTCGGGTCACATGATCACCTTTTTGCGACCTGATAAGCAAAGTCAATGGAGAACCCAGATTTATTTTATAAATGTTGTGCTACTCACTCAACATCTGTAGGAATTCACTTAACAACTGCGACAAAAAAGGTCATAAAATGGGGCAACTGACTCATTTAGGAACAGAAATGTTGGGCTCCATTGTGGTTGTAACTGAGAACTACGTGTACACCTGTAAACTATCCCTGAAGGCACCAGGCATCTCTGACAAAGCTCCTTTGGATCAAGCTGATGGAAACAAGGATTAGTAAAGTCTCTTTGTCTCAGTAAAAAATAATAAATTTTCCAGTGAAGCCAAAACTGCAATGACCGAATCCACATATTCACAGCTTTAAGCAAGTGAGGGGGTCCTTGGTCGTCTCTGAGCTCCGTTGTTTCCTTCCAGGCATTTTGTGACTTAACTAGGTAACATCATCAGTGCTAAAAAGGAATGGCATTATTGTTTGTATGCAGTTGCTTGCCCTGTCGGTGTGGATGGGACTGTTGTTTTCATCTTGGTAGTACCTTAATTTGGCCATTGTTTACTGCTTGCTTGTTGGTCTGGTATTAATCCTGGTGTTAATTCTTACTTATCTGAGTGTTGATTGCTTTCTCCATCTTTCAAACTACCCCTCTGTACAATATGGTGCAATTGGCTCCTTGTAGCCATGTCCAGGGAGGTTTGCTATGGTCCTATGGCCCTTGACCTTGTTTTGTTTTTGTTTTTTGAAATTTTTTTATTGGTTTTTACAAATGTTTTAAGGAAAAGGAGTAAATAGGTATAAAAATTTTTGACAGCTACATCATGCGTTTCAAGGTGCTGATTACCATCTTCAAAGCGCTCCATGGCACAGGACCTAGTTACCTGCGGGATCGCATCCTACCCCATAGATCCCTGCGACCAATTCGCTCTCACAGAGAGGGACTCCTCCGGGTGCCATCCACCAAGCAATGCCAGCGGGCGGCGCCCAGGAGTAGGGCCTTCTCTGTGATGGGCTCAGCCCTCTGGAATGACCTCCCCGCCGATATTAGGACCACCACTGATCTCCGCTCCTTCCGCAAGAAACTCAAGACCCACCTGTTCCAATTAGCCGGCCTGGCCCAATTATAGTTTTATCCTTTAATCCTCCTGGCAGTTATTTTAAATTTTAGGGTAGTTTTTAATGTTGTTTTAATTTTACCATCATTGTATAGATTTTATGTAATTGGTTTTATGGTGATGCATCCTCTATGTAAATGTCTATGTAAATGTATATGTCTATGGTGTTAACTTTTGATTGTACACCGCCCCGAGTCCCTTCGGGGAGAGGGAGCGGTTTATAAATTTAATAAAATCAAAATCAAATCAAATCAATGCGGAAGGTAGTAATCCCCCCAAATCTCACAACTTTTACAAAGAAAAAAAAGGAAAACATCAAAATTTGAATAAACATTAGCAGCTTTTGGTTTTACATTCAATCATCAATATATTCAATCATTTTTTGTATCACTTCCAACAATTGCATTATAACAACAATTGCAATAATGTTTCAGCTCATTTTTGTGACCTGAGTCTTCTCAGTGTTGCATCCTCCCCCCTGTCTGCTGGCAGAGCCTCGGCCCCTCTCTCCTTCATATCTTGTGTACTGTCCCCTGTTTCGTTGAGGAGGGCATTGTGTTTTTTAATGAAAGCCTCCACCTCCACAACTGTATTAATTCGAATTCTGGTGCCCTCCCAGAAAATCAGCATACCTTCTGGTAATAACCATCTAAACCAGACTCCTTTATTATATAATTTCTTTGCTACAGAGGAATATTTCTTCCTCTTATCTCTTACTTTCTTCGGAATCTGTTTAAGAATGGTTATTTCTTTGTCTTTATATTTTAGTGGTTCCCCCCTTTGAGCTCCAAGAACCTAATGTCTTGTGGTCTTTCTAAGAAATCTAACATGGATTTCCCTTAGAACATTGTGTGTTCTAGCGTATGCTGAATTGATCCTATAAATCAGATCAATATCCCACCATAGCTGTTGTTTATCTCTTTTAATGTATTCTGCTAAGATTGTAGTTATAATCTCCTTAAGATCTTCATTCTCTGTTTCTGGCAAGTTTTGGAATCTAAGGAAAAAAGACATCCTTTCAAATTCCATCTGTATCATATGATTTTCAAATTCTATATTCCCCTTCTGAATTGTCTTAACCTCCTCCCTCATCCCAGCTGCATCCTCCTCCAGTACACCTATTCTCTGTTTGTTTTGTGTAGCTTGTTGTTGCGTTTCTCTGAGCTGGTCATTTAAATCTGTCAGTTGTTTTTTCAATTCATCCTGTCCCTTTAAAAGAGTTTGAAGCATTTGGTGTACAGATAAATCCTTTGAACTCTCTTCGGGAGCTTTAGGTTGTAGAAATGATGCCAGATGTGTCTGTTGAGTAATCGGGCTGGACGTAGAGGATAATAATAATAATAATAAATTTGGATTTATTAGCCGCTCCCTTTCCGGGCAGGACTCGGGGCGGCGTACACTAAGACATATATAAACATACATATATACACAAACATACATGCACGGAGGAGGTAATAGATTAAAACATTTAGACAAATTAAAACCATTAACATGCCCCGTTTAATAAAAACCCAATATACAATAAAAATGTAAAATTTAAAAAAGACAGTCAGGAGGAATATGAAAAAATTACGGTTGAGCCAGGCCGGATAATTGAAAGAGGTGGGTCTTCAACTGTACACGGAAGGAGCGGAGATCGGAAATAATCCTGATGTCACGGGGGAGGTCATTCCACAGGGCTGGGCCCATCACAGAGAAGGCTCTGCTCCTGGATGTCGCCCCCCGACACTGTTTGGCGGACGGCACCCGGAGAAGTCCCTCTCTGTGTGAGCGAATTGGTTGTAGGGATGTGTGGGGCAGGATGCGATCCTGCATGTAACTAGGTCCTATGCCATGAAGCGCTTTAAAGATCATAATCAAGACCTTGAAACGCACTCGGTAGACCACAGGAAGCCAGTGCAGCTCGCGCAGGAGAGGTGTTACAGGGGAGTATCTAGACCTCCCCATAATCACCCGCGCGGCCGCGTTCTGGACCAACTGTAGTCTCCGAGTGCATCTCAAGGGAAGCCCCATGTAGAGAGCATTGCAGTAGTCCAGGCGAGACGTCACTAGCGCATGGGTGACTGTGCGTAGGGCATCCCGGTCCAATAAGGGGCACAATTGGCGCATCAGGCGGACCTGATGGAATGCCCCCCTTGCCACGGCTGTTACATGGTCATCCATGGACAGCCGGGCATCTAGGAGGACGCCCAAATTGCGCACCTGTTCCATGGGGGCCAGTTGCACGCCCCCAATGGCCAGAGATGGAAGCAACTGGTTGAACCGGGAGGCCGGAAGCCACAGCCACTCCGTCTTGGAAGGGTTGAGTTTTAGTCGGTTGCCATCCATCCAGACCCGTACGGCCTCCAAACACTTGTCGGGGCCAAGGATGCCTTACCAGACGGTAATTTCTTAGGGCCCTTTATTAAGTTCAGAGATAGCTATAAGTCTGTCAAAGAAATGGCGTCTGTGGAAAAGCACAACTGGGAGAGATCGTAAGGCAGGCAAGCCCAGAAGATAATGTTAGTCTTCCTGTACAGCTCCAAGCCAAATAATTGAATCAAATATTCCAAATCCAAGGGAAATACGTGGTAGGAGAGGCTCCTGGAGGTCTCTGGGGTGTGAAATAGTACAAAGCCAGAAAATCTTTCAAGAGAGGAACTTCATTCGTAAAGGCAAGGAAGAAGGAGGAAGTTGGCCATCTTGGCTCAGCCTTCACACGAGGTCAGAAAGCAACAAGTCAAAAGTTCCCATAAAATAGTTAAAAAGAATCAACTCAGCCATCCTTTCTCGCAATTGCAGTAAAAAGTCATTCTCCCATTACTTAGAGGAAGTGAAAGTAGGTTTTTAACTCTCTCTCTCTCCTCCAAGAGAGAGAGATATTACGAATGCCACTTTTCCGAGGGGGGGTGGAAACCCCCCCTCCAATCTTAAGACTTCCAAAGATTGAAACGAAGCTTTGAAAAGACTGCTGTTCATCAATTGAATAGATTAGCAAGAGATTTGGGGAGACCTCCCACCTCACAGCACTTCAGCTGTAGCCTTCAATTAGTTGTTTCCTTCCAGGCTCCGCTCGGCGAAGACCCGCGGTGACATGACAGCGCCGCCGCACCTCCCCACGCTTCCCGGCTCCTGGGGCGAAGTTGGAGAGCCCCCTGCGGCCGCCGCCGATCCAGGGGGTCCCAACAAGCTGCCCTGCGGCAGAGAGCCCCTACAAGGCCCCCTGTGCTCCCGAAGGGAGCCCACCGAAAAGACGAGTAGCGGACATGCACATCCGTCGCCTTCGGGGACCGGAAGTCATCTCGGCCCTTAACCTTGTTGATAACACTGGCCTCCATGGTCATAGGAACATAAAACGTTTTGGAGATGGGGTTGTAGCCTTTTACCCTTGCCCTATTTGGCTGTTACCTTCTTCCTTTCTTTCCTAGACAATTATGTGCTTTTCTCTCCTTTCTTCTTCTCAGTTATGCTGCATGGAATGGCCCAAAAATCCTGAGCATGAGCGGCTTTTAGGACTCTCTGAGCTTGGTTGTTTTCTTGCAGGCATTTCATTACCCAACTAGGTGACTTCATCAGTGCTAGTAGGGAGGGGGGTTTCCTCTCAATTGATATTCTAGTGCAGTGATGGCTAACCATTTTTTCGTTGCGTGCCAAAAGCGTGCATGTGTGCACCCGCACCCATAATGCAATGTGTGCGTGACCCCCATGCTCCTCCATCCACCTGTGCATGTGCCACACACCCCTCATCCATTTCTGGCTTCCAGTTTGGTGCAGGAGAATTTTCAGGCCCCAGACGGGCACGGCAGGCCTCGTGCGACGCCCCCCACATCCCATTTTGGCTTCCAGGTTGGTGCAGGAGATCATCCAGGCCTAAAAGGGGGTGCAGCCCCCACGCACATGCACCCCTCTTCCCCGAATGTATCCCCACATACATGCACCCCACCCCCATGCATGTACGGCAGAAACCTGAAGACCAGCTGGCTGATGGGAGGCATGCGTGCATGCGTGGTGGAGCTGGGCTGGGGCAACGGTGGTGTGCCTGCAGAGAGGGATCTGTGTGCCACCTCTGGCATGTGTGGCATAGGTTCACCATCATGGTTCTAGTGGCTGGCCCTGTCAGTGTTGGTGGGGTTTGTTTTAGAGCCTGGATGACAAACCTGTGGCACGCATGACACAGGTGCAGTGGTGGGTTTCAAATTTTTTTAGAACCTCTTCTGTAGGTGTGGCCTGCTTTGTGGGAGTGGCTTGCCAGCCATGTGACTGGGTGGGTGTGGCTTGCCGGCCATGTGACCGGGTGGGAGTGGCTTGCCGGCCATGTGACTGGGTGGGAGTGGCTTGCCAGCCATGTGACTGGGTGGGAGTGGCTTGCCAGCCATGTGACTGGGTGGGAGTGGCTTGCCAGCCATGTGACCGGGGTGGGAGTGGCTTGCCAGCCATGTGACTGGGTGGGAGTTGGCCAACTTGTAAAATGTGGTGAAACTCACTTAACAACGCTCTTGCTTAGCAACCAAAATGTTGGCTCAGAAACTCTGACATTTGAAGCACGCAGGTCTTAAAGCTGTCAAGTTACAAGACCCTTGCACCCCTAACCCTTTAGAAAAAAAACCCCAGGGGTGTTCAAACTTGACAGCTTTAAGACTTGTGGACTTCAACTCCCAGAATTCCTCCTCCAGTCATGTTGGCTCAGGAACTCTGGCATTGAAGTGTGCAAGTCTTAAAGCTGTCAAGTTACAAGACCCTTGCACCCCTAACCCTTTAGAAAAAAATGCCCAGGGGTGTTCAAACATGACAGCTTAAAGTCTTATGGACTTCAACTCCCAGAATTCCTCCTCTCGCTCTTCATCTTGTTGACAGGCAGGGGGGGGGGGGAGCTGGAACCGGTTCTAAATGGCACTGTAGATTTGTGGAACCTCTTTACGCCTGCACAAGTGGCACGCGGAGCCATTTGTCAGGGCACGTGAAGCGTTGCCCTGTCAACTGGCCAGTGCACATGCATTTGTAGTGTAAACCGGCTCTACGAGCAAACCGGAAATCCGTTCCCAAACTTCTGGTTTGCCCGTAGGGCCAGTTTTTTGTGCTCCAGAGGCTTCAGGGAAGCTCCTGAAGCCTCCAGAGGGCCTCTGGGGGGGGGGGAAGGCTGTTTTCGCCCTCCCTAGGCTCCTATAAAGCCTCTGGAGCCTGGGGAGGGTAAACAAAGCATGCAAAAACTGGGGGGATTGCCTGTCATGCACGCATGCGCCCTGGTGGGTCACGCATTGCATTATGGGTGTGGAACACCCATGCACGCCCCGCCTGCACTGCCCCCGCTTATGGCATGCGAGCCAAAAATGGTTCGCCATCACTGTCTTAGAGATTCTTTGGTTGGGCTTGTTTGGCAGTTCCTTGAATGGGGTATTATTTACTTTCTTGATTGTTCCTCTGGTGTTAATTCAAGCAAGTCAATTCAAGGCGTATCAGAGGAGCTGTTTCTGTACCATGTGCTACGTTGTTGACCTTGGTTAGGTTTTCTGTAGGTCATCATAATCGTGTGAACCACAGCTCAGTATAGGATTTGGTGCACGGCACCTACCTAGAAGATGGGTTGGTTGACCATATTCATCTTTCTTATGTACCACGTTGTCCCTTTAATTCTGCCATTGCAGCTTTGTATTGTTATTATTTTTTGCCGATCAGCAATGAGGCATCCAGAGGCCTTTAATCTAGTGATGTCATAAACACCCTTAATATTTCATATTTCAAAAGATCCTCAGCTCTTCTTCAGTAGCCCTTTGGCCTGAGAGGGACAACGTTTGGCAGAATATAGTCAATTCATCCATGTGGTTTTCTTGGTTAAAACAACAACAACAAAACAGAAGTGATTCACCTTTACCTTTGATATAAGTGCCTGCTTGCATTTATTCAGATGACCTTCGTGTCTTAGGTTGTCATGGACACAACCCTGAGGAGAAGAACCATGCTTATAGCAATGACTATTAGGTCCCTGCTTTAAAAAAAAAAAGAGGGATTCCAAACAATGGGAAAGCAAAGATTTTATAGAAGTTGAGGCAGTGGTGAAATTTTTTTTTTTTTTACTACCGGTTCTATGGCCGTGGCTTGGTGGGTGTGGCAGGGGAAGGATACTGCAAAATCTCCATTCCTACCCCACTCCTGGCGGAAGGATATTGCCAAATCCCCATTCCTACCCCACTCTGGAGCCAGCCAAAGGTGGTATTTGCCGGTTCTCCCAACTACTCAAAATTTCTGCTACCGGTTCTCCAGAACCTGTCAGAACTGGCTGAATTTCACCCCTGAGAGTTGAGGGCTACAAGTTGGGAAATCCTAGGGGTCTAATTGGCTGGGCTGTTTGGGGAAAGGAAAAGAAGGAAGAGGAGGAGGAGGAAGAGTAGTAGTAGGAGGAGAACAGGAAGAAGAAGGAGGAGGAGGAGGAGGAGGAGGAAGAAGAGGAGGAGGAGAACAGGAAGAAGAAGGAAGAGGAGGAGGAGGAGGAGAAGAAGGAGAAGTAGGAGGAAGAAGAAGGAGGAGGAGGATGAAGAGGAGGAGGAGAACAGGAAGAAGAAGGAAGAGGAGGAGGAGGAGAACAAGGAGAAGGAGGAGGAAGAGAAGGAGGAGGAGGACGACAAGAACAGAGCTGGGGAAGTCCATTTGTCAAAAGATGGAATGTTGAGATCTTCAGCTGGAAAAGAAGGTGGGAAGTCAGGCTTCTTTAGGTTGCAACTCCATGTAAAGGTCATCCTTGGGCTGTAGAGTGAGCTGATGAGGAGATTTCTCTTTGGTTTAGATGGGATTTCAGAGAGAGCTGTCTGGGGCAGGGAGGGTCAGTGTGGCTCTGATGGGTAAAGAGAGGAACTAGGTTTGATCTGGTCATCTCCAAAGGACTGGCAGCAGTGGGGCAGTGGGGATACGTTCTCCTTTTTATTTGTGGGATGTATTTTCCTCACCCCATGATGACCCTATGTTGCGTTACATTCCCAGAGATTTCAGTCTACCCAGAAACATCCTTCCCATTATAATGCAGTAGTATAGCAGGATTTGAAGAGGCAGTCCATCTATTCTCCAAAGCATCTGAAGGCAGACAAGAAGCAATAAAGATAAAGGTTCCCCACGCACATATGTGCTAGTCGTTCCCGACTCTAGGGGCAGGTGCTCATCTCCGTTTCAAAGCCAAAGAGCCAGCGCTGTCTGAAGACATCTCCGTGGTCATGTGGCTGGCATGACTAAACACTGAAGGCATACTGAACGCTGTTACTTTCCCACCAAAGGTGGTTCCTATTTTTCTACTTGCATTTTTTACATGCTTTTGATCTGCTAGGTTGGCAGAAGCTGGGACAAGTAATGGGAGCTCACTCCATTACACGGCGCTAGGGATTTGAACCGCTGAACTGCCGACCTTTCTGATCGACAAGCTCAGCATCTTAGCCACTGAGCCACCGCAACAGATGGAAATTAATCCAGGAGAGAACTAAACTAGAACGAATAAGAAATTTCTTGACAGAACAATTAATCAATGGAACAACTTGCCTCCAGACGTTGTGAATGCTCCAACACTGGAGGTTTTTAAGAAGAAATTGGACAGCCATTTGTCTGAAATGGTATAGGTCTCCTGCTTGAACATTGGGTTGGACTAGAAGACCTCCAAGGTCCCGTCCAACTCTATTATTCTGTTCTTCTGTTAAGAGTAGGAAAGAAACCCAGCCTGGAATAGTAGTATGGGAATTAAATATATTAAATATTAGCAAGAATGGGAAGCTGGAATATTTTCAGATGCCTGAAGGATGAGATTGGTGGATGGAAAAGAAACCAAGAAAAGTCTACAGTTGGTTCAGAAAGTAGGAAGGAGCCCATATTAATAGGAATCACGCTAGGCCAAATTTTGCTCTGTAATTTTTCAAATCTTTTCCTCCCTTGAAAGAGAGACTTCTGTTTCTTCCTGGCAGAAATCCAGTGTCTTCCCTGATACAATAAAACAGATTTATTCTCAAGTAAGACATTTCTAAACCTACTTTTGAACTTGGAGGTCGCAGGCGATTCCTGAGAGTACAAAGATATCATGGATACTATGCAGAGCCAAGAAAGCAAACTCTGAATAAAGATGCGTGATAGCGAACCTATGGCACTTGTGCCACAGGTGGCATGCAGTGCTCTCTCTTTGAGCACATAAGCCGTCTCCCCCGTTCAGCTCTGCCGTGCATGGTGCATGCCTCCTGCTATCCAGCTGGTTGCCGGGTCTCTGCCATGCATGCGTGGGGGGAAGGGCACATGCAGAGGGACCGTGCGTGCATGCACGGGGGTGGGGCATGGAAGGGAATGCGTGCATTCATGGGGGGGGGGCGCATGCAGGGGCTGTGTGTGCATGCATGGCAGGGGTGGATTCCGGTCTCTTCTACTGCCAGTTCGTTCAGCGACGCACTTCAGTCACACGCTTGATGCGTGCAATGCGCACATGCGCAGTAGGTAAAAATGCTTCTGTGCATGCGCAGAAGCAAAAAACAAGATGGCAGCGCCTATGTCATTGCCGATAGAACCGGTTCGGGGCGTGGTTGGCTGAGTTACTCCCTACTCGGCCGAACCAGTAGGAACCAGTAGGAACCCACCTCTGATGCATGGGGGGCAGGAGGCATGCAAGGGGCAGGGTATGCATGCGTGGAGAAGCAGGGTGCATGCGTGGGGTGCATTCACATGTGCTGGGGTGGCACAAATGCACCCTCCCCATGCGCATTGCATTTTGGGGCTTTGGGCGAACGCTTTGGGCACTTGGCGCCCTCAATGCCCTAGGCCTTCAACAGATAAACCCATACAAGAAGCAATTTGCAAACTATCTTCCCTTTTGTCAGAAAAGTTCTCATCCTCCGCTCTCACCTTAGAACTTCAGCTGTGTTAATTGCTAAAACTGCATTAGAAGGTTTCGTAATAAAATGGTTTTCTCCCTTTCCCAGCTCTCACATTTGAAGAGAAAATAAGCTTGCTGTCAAATGTTTCTAATTCCTTTTATATGCAAGGTTGAGATATTTTCCCCATGGTAGAAAATGCCGTAATTTAATTTAATGTATATGTTACTGGAACAGAAACAAGAACTGCCTACACCTGATAGAATCCTTAAACATTAAAACTGACAGTTGACAAAATGCACCTTCTAGGATTAATCCATTTTTGCTGGGAATACCCCTTTAAAATCTCCAGAGTGGATGTTTCCTAAAATGGGGGTTGGGTGAGTGGGTGGGAAGGACTCTTGTGGAATGGTGAAGCTGGCATGAACATGGGGACTATTTAAGGAGAGAGGTGGAATAAGGGAACCAATGTAGAAGAGTCAATCATAGCTTAGGACCAGATTATCTGAGGGACCATTTCTTGCCGGTCACATCTACCCAACCCACAAGAGTGGCGATGCAAGGAATATTGTTGGTCTTGTCCTCTAAGGAGGTACCTGGAATAGAATAGAATAGAATAGCTTTATTGTCACTTTGAATGTACACTAATTGGCATACATGAAAATGAAATTTCATTGCATACAGCTCGCAAAGGGTCAATGCCACCAATATGCACTACATAAACATAAATAAATAAATACATACATACATACATACAGTACATACATACATACATACATACATACCAGAGGTGGGTTCTGACCGGTTCCTACCAGTTTGGCTGAGTAGGTAGTAACTCGGCCTGCCACGCCTCTGAACCGGTTCTCTCAGCCTATGGTACCACCATCTTGTTTTTTGCTTATGTTCATGCGCAGAAGCAATTTGTTTTAGTACTCAAATGTGTGCATAGAGCGCATCAAGCATGCACACGCAGCGCATCCCTGAGTGAATTGGAAGTAGCAACAGCCGGAAACCACCCCTGATACATACATACATTGTTGTTGTTAGTTGCGAAGTCGTTTCTGACCCATTGCGACCGCATGGACAATATTCCTCCAGGCCTTCCTGTCCTCTATCATCCTCTGGAGTCCATTTAAGCTCATGCCGACTGCTTCGGTGACTCCATCCAGCCATCTCATTCTCTGTCGTCCCTTTCTTCTTCTGCTCTCAATCGTTCCCAGCATGAGGCTCTTCTCCAGGGAGTCCTTCCTTCTCATCAGGCGACCAAAGCATTTGAGTTTCATCTTCAGGATCTGGCCTTCTAAAGAGCAGTCAGGGTTGATCTCCTCTAGGATTGACCGGTTGGATCGCCTTGCAGTCCAAGGGACTCACAGGAGTCTTCTCCAGCACTATCATTCAAAGGCCTCAATTCTTTGGTGCTCAGCCTTTCTTACGGTCCAACTTCACAGCCATCCATTGCAACTGGGAAAACCAGTTTCCCAGAATTATACATATAAATACCTAATTTCAGTTAGATTTTAGGTAGGAATTATTGCTGTGCTTGAGATGCGCACAGCATGAAAAAGAAAATCAAAAGTGAGGAAATATTTAAGCACCAAACATGAAGAAAGACACAGAGATAAGGTCTTTTCCCTTTAAAAAAAATGAAGTTAGATAAAAGTGGGGAAAAAAACCCTCGAAGAAAAGAAAAAGAAAGAGGTAAATATCAGGAAGAAGACTGGATTCTTTTATGAGATATGTGTGAATGACTCATGCTTTGTAGAAATGTTATATCTCGATGGGATCTGCAGATTTCTTTCCCCTTTCATCTCTAGCAAGAAGTAGAAAAAAGTGAATTAAAGCCTTAAAGGAAAAAAAAATCAATAAAAGTCAGGGTGGACTGGAAGAGAAAAATATGATGGGAAAGAATTCTCTTAATACTTATGTGATGACCTCAGAAATGGGCAGAGGCAACATTTGGTATTATATAAAACTGGGCATTTATTTATAGGGGCAAAATGTCCTAACCAAACGTAATTTCTAAAGTTGGATTTTCCCCCTTACCAGAGGGAGCCCCCTTGTGGAGTACTGTGAAGCCATTACCATGGCAACTCCACTGCACAGTAGAAGCCATTTTACAGCAGTATGGTAGGAGCCATTTTAAGGTGCAACAGGCTGTATCTTAACAGAACACACACACCAAGGAGTTTTGGGAGTGTCTTACACCCACAATATTTGTTTCCAGAGAGTAAGTCATTCTGTGTACCAAGTTTGGTGGAAATTGCTCGAGGCATTCCAGAGTTATGTTGGAACATACACACAGACATATATATGTCCTAACCAGTAAGGGTATGGCTAGCTGATGAGAGCTAAATAGCTTGAAATAGATCTATACTAGTCTCCCTTTATTTATTTATCAGCACAAATACAACACAAATATAAAAAGGCAACATTAAAAATAAAAATATGGTTTTCTGCCTGGATGGTTTTCTGTAATGAGCCGAAGGACAGAAAGGGGGAGTAGTGAGCTCCCTCCCATATTTGGGCATACCAGGGGTTGTAACACAAATACATACCTATTTCCCTGGCCCAGCTGATAAGGAAGAGAGCCTGTGGCTTAGTGGCTAAGACTCCTGCCTAATATGTAATACAGCCCAGGTTCAAATCCCAGTAAGGGTATGGCTAGCTGATGAGAACTAAATAGCTTGAAATAGATCTATACTAGTCTCCCTCTAGCAACCCAAAGACCAGCCTACTTATGTGACTACATTACGAGTTAGGATGTTCCATCCTAGAGGGGAGGGGTATTAGATATTCTCCTGTCTAGCTGCTAGACAATAGAAGTTTCCACTCAGGTCCTCTGTTGCTGGCAGGAACAGAGGATAACCTGATTGGCTGGGAGGTCTGACAGCTCCCCTTTAAAAGGGGATGCTGTCCGATCATTTACTCAGTGGATGTTTGCCTGTCCTTGAATAAAGGGCTGTTAATCGCGAGCCTTTGTGCCTTTCTTTACCCAATTTAACAATTGTGGTTGAAGCTGAAGTAGTCGTTGACAGGTAGGACATTGTAGCAGACAATTTTGTGTACTAGGTCAGACCTTAGTTGGCGAAGTTCTAGGTTGTCCCAGCCCAAAATTTCAAGTCTGGTGGCATAAGATATTCTATTGTGAGCAGAGGAGTGGAGGAGTCTTCTCGTGAAATACCCCTGGATTCGCTCGATTGTATTAATGTCCGACATACAGTGTGGATTCCAGGCAGACAAGCTGTATTGATGAATAGGTCTTGCAAAAGTATTGTATGCCCTAGTTTGCAGTACAATGTTACTGGAGAAGAAGCTTCGCAAAAGTTTCTGAGGTTCATCACCCAGCCCTGAACACCTGAAGAGAGCAGCCTGACTGATCAGGAGACAGTGAGATCCTGGGGGGTAATGAGAACTTAATTACAATCCAATTGTTCACCTCGTGGTTCAGGGTCAGGGTAGGTTCAGCGCACATGGCAAATTTAGAGAGCTGTGACTGGATGGATGATGTCAACTCCAAGCAGCCCGCAAAAAGGAAGCAAGAGCCAGCAAAAGCTTGAACTGGAGTTTAACTCAACAGCCATATTCTGCTGGAACATCCAGTACAATACCTCTTTAGCAAATAGCAGGGAAGAAGCAATCCCTAGGCAGCCAAGCCTGCTCCAATTAGCATCTTCTGATTGCTCTGCCATTTGGCAAGTCTGGGGCATCGTTGTGCTGTCAGAGAAAGTTGAGTGCTTTTCCTGTATCTTCAAAAAAAAAAAAATTAAGAGAGAAAGAAAAGGAGCAGAGCAGAACATCCCTTCCTTCGAATCAAGGTCTCTCTTTCTTTGTTGGCAGATGGCCTTGGCAAGCTTTATTTCATCTTTCAAAATATCTCCCATTTTGCAAAGTCACCGATCTTCGCAAAGCTGCAAGTAAATAAATCTTGGTCAGTTACAAGAACAGAATACAGAATAAAAGAATTGGAAGGGACTTTGGAGGTCTTCTAGCCCAACCCCTTTGCTTGAATGGGAGACCCAAAACCAATCTGGACAATGGCTGTCCTATATCTTCTTTAAAAACCTTCGGTGGTGGAGCACCCACAATTTCTGGAGGCAAATGGTTCCACTGGCTAATTGTTGTCACAGTCAGGAAATCTCTCCTTAGTTCAGCATGGATCTTTCCTTGATAACTTTCCATCCCTTTCTTCTTGTGCTGCCATGAGGTGCTTTGGAGAATAGAAATTAAACCCTTCTCATTCAGGTGAGAATTGGTTTTCCCAGTTGCAATGTATGGCTGTGAAGTTGGATCATAAGAAAGGCCAAATAATTTATGCCTTTGAACTATGGTGCTGGAGAAGACTCCTGCGAGTCCCTTGGACTGCAAAGAGATCAAACAGGTTAGTCCTAGAGGAGATCAACCCTGACTGCTCTTTAGAAGGCCAGATCCTGAAGATGAAACTCAAATACTTTGGCCACCTAAGGAGAAGGAAGGACTCCCTGGAGAAGAGCCTCATGCTGGGAAAGATTGAGGGCAAAAGATGAAGGCGATGGCAGAGAATGAGGTGTCTGGATAGAGTCACTGAAGCAGTAGGTGTGAGCTTAAATGGACTCCAGAGGATGGTAGAGGACAGGAAGGCCTGGAGGAACATTGTCCATGCGGTCGCAATGGGTCAGAAATGACTTCGCAACTAACAACAACAACAACAACAGTATAGATCTATTTCAAGCTATTTTGCTCTTTGGCTAGCTGACGAGAGCTAAATAGCTTGAAGTAGATCTTCCTTCATCTAGTAGTCTCCCTTTATTTCTTTGCCGGTAAATATAAATATAAAACAAACTTAAATGGATGCAAAGAAGCAAGCACTAAAAACAGTTCATTATCAGAGGTCAGGTCTCTGTGTGAATTACTGGCTTGGGGTACTGTCTTCCAATAGGTTTCGTTTCTAAATGGACTCCAAAGGATGGTAGAGGACAGGAAGGCCTGGAGGAGTATTGTCCGTGGGGTCGCAAAGGGTTGAACATGACTTCTCAACTAACAGCAACATTCAGGTGAAAATGGTGTGACTCTGAAGAGCTTTGTTTTCTTTTTGTAACAATATTGATACAGCCTCATCTTGCTTGTGTTGGATCTGATCACTCTGCTCCTTATGCTTGAAGGTGTGTAGGTGAAGAAGTTCTTTAATCTCCTTAATATCTCCCAATTTGACATAAATTGTCATCAGGGAATTATTGAGTATTTCAATAATATCTCTTGATATCCTGGGAATTTCTCAGATATGTTGGCTGGGATATGTTTTGATGGTGGTTCTTGTTTTCTTTTTTTAAATCTCACATTAGGTGAAGAGATTGATAAATGGAGAGATGCAATATTAAATCCAGGACCATCTATGGAACTTCCAGTCACTATTTTTCAGTGTAATTTAAATTATTTTAACAAACAAGCCACTAAATATAAAAGGGACATCACAGGTCCATCCAGCCCAACCTGTAAAATGTTCCACTCTTTTATTTCCTAGGGTACCTCATTTTGTGCTAGATGGACAGTCTTCTCTTATCTGTCTAGAATAGAATAGAATAACAGAGTTGGAATGGACCTTTGGAGGTCTTCTAGTCCAACCTCCTGCTCAGGCAGGAAACCCTACACCACTTCAGACAAATGGTTATCCAGCATCTTCTTAAAAACTTCCAGTATTGCAGTATTCACAACTTCCCGAGGCAAGTTGTTCCACTGATTAATTGTTCTAACCGTCAGGAAATTTCTCCTTAGTTCTAGGTTGCTTCTCTCCTTGATTAGTTTCCACCCATTGCTTCTTGTTCTGCTTTCAGGTGCTTTGAAGAATAGCTTGACTCCCTCTTCTTTGTGGCAATCCCTGAGATAATGGAACACTGCTATCATGTCTCCCCTAGTCCTTCTTTTCATTAAACTAGACATACCCAGTTCCTGCAACTGTTCTTCATATGTTTTAGCCTCCAGCCCCCTAATCATCTTTGTTGCTCTTCTCTGCACTCTTTCTAGAGTCTCCACATCTTTTTTACACCTATGTCTAGTTTAATGAAAAGAAGGACTAGGGATGACATGATAGCAGAGTTCCAATATCTAAGAGGTCATCCAGGGCATGGTTGTCCCAAAAGTGCTTTTTCAAAAGGCAACTGGACTTTGTTTTTTTCATAAGTGCCGTTGCCTTCTAAAAAAGCCCTTTTGGATATATTTATTAAGAGGGTTTTTTTCGTAGAATAAAATACAAATTAAAAGAAAAGACTTGTTCTTCTTTGGTTTCAAATCTTAACAAAACATTTTAGGTTTTTGCGGTTAGATGTTCACCCTCTGCACTTAATTTAATTTCAAATTCAGTTGTACATTTGTAGTTCCAAGCATCCATATGAAACCTTTCTCTTAACTGGGGAGCAGCTAGTTTTCAACCATTGACAAGTAGCTGCTCTGAATTCTACAAAAGGCATTCAACGTTACTTCTTCAAAAGACACAATAAAGTCCTTTGGATAATCCTTGCTGAAGTTTGGCTCTTTCCTATTTTGGTGTTTACTGTGGGCCACAAAAAGTATTCTGCAGAGATTTTGAAGTTGTCTGCCCCACTTTCAAAACCATGTTACGCACCCAATGAATTGTTACAAAATGCTTCTGGAAATTCTAAACCATTTTCTTATGGTAGTTAGGCCCTCAAGAAAGTTGGTGATGGAGAAGGATGAACAATATAGAAGGGGCATGTTTGTGTTTTCCTTGGACTATACCCAAATCGTGAACCCATTCACTGATGGACTCCCTTTTTCAGCATTTTCTCCTTCTTGATGCCAAATTTTCAAGTATTCCACCCAAACAGGGAATTTTGCAGATGTGCTTAGCAGATGCCCACTCAGCAACTAGGGAAAATGCTCAATCTTAAATTCTCGGGTCTCTAAAAGCACAGAATACAGAACAAAAGAGTTTGAAGCAGGATACCCTTTATCCAGGATGGCAAGCAGAGCCATATCTGCTGGCACACAAGCAAAACGAACGTCCTGTACGCCCATTGGGCCTGTTTTTCACCCTCCCCAGGATCCGGAGGCCCTCCTGTTATGTCCCTGTTTCATGAGGCGTGTCTGCGCACGGTCGTTCCTGATTGGCCAAACTGCGAAGCCAGAGCGGGAAGATTAGTGCATCCTGATTGGCCACCCCGTTGACAGCTGGCGGGTAAAAACTGTCAAGCGGGAACTGTTCTTCAGCCTAGTTCTGGAGTTGCCGTTAGTGTGTTAATAAATGTTTCTGTTAAGTTGCCATTCGCCTCAGTCATTCTTGTCGCCTCAACATATATAATACCTCCGGAAGCCAGAAACGCAGGGGTGGGTTCTTGCCGGTGTTATTGCCGGTTCGCCATTTGTGCACAACCTGCACTTTGTGTGCATGCGTGCGCTCTTCAATGTAAATTGTTCTGCATGCGTGTGCAGAACAATTTACAGTGAACTGCGCATGCTCAGTCACTGAAATCCAAAATGGCAGCAGCCAAGCGGTAGCTTGGGGACCGGTTTGGGGGCATGGCAGGCCTGGGCCGCTGCTGGTTCTGCAATCCATGCCTGAATTCCACTACCAGTTTGGCCGAACTGGGCTGAACCGGCAGCAACCCACCTCTGCGGAAATCATTTCCGAACTTCCGGTTGGCCTGTGGGCCTGTTTTTTCACCCTCCCCAGGCTCCGGAGGCTTTCCTGAAGCCTGGGGAGGGCAAAAACGCCCTCCCCTGGTCCCTTGGAGGTCCTCTGAAAGCTGGAAGTGGATTGTTTATGAACTCCCGGTTGGCCCGTTGGGCCTGTTTTTCACCCTCCCCAGGCTCCAGAGGCTTTTCTGAAACCTGGGGAGGGCAAAAACATCTCCCACCTCCTGGCCCTCCAGAAGGCCGAAAACCAGCTGTTTGGTGCACACATGCTGGAGCTGACAGCTTGCGTACCGGCAGATATGGCTCTGTGTGCCACCTGTGGCATGCATGCCATAGTTTCGCCATAAAAGATCTAGAGGTTAAGGCGCCAGGATAGAAAGCAGGAGACTGTGAGTTCTAGTCCTGCCTTAGCCTTGAAAATGAGCTGGGTGATATTGGCCCAGTCAGTCTCTCTATTTACCTCACAAGGGTTTTTTTTTTTTTTTTTTTTTGTGGGAAAAATAGGAGTAGCATATTGTGCCGGATATGTTTTCCACCTTGAATTATTTGTAAAAATAATAAAGGCCGGATAGAAATAAAGATAGGCGTTCCCCCACTTAAATTTGAATGTTTAATGGTCGTTCAAAGTTAGAACAGCAGTGAACCAAGTGACTTATGACTGTTGCAACATCCCCCTAGTCACCTGATCAAACAAAGGCATTTGGAAACTGGATCCTATTTATGACGGTTGCAATGTCCTGTGATCACATGATCCTTTTGGATGACTTTCTAACAAGCGAAGTCAATGGGGAATCCAGATTCATTTAACAACCATGTTGCTAACAGTGGCAATGATTCCCTGAACAACTGTGGCCAGAAAGGTTGCAAAGTGGAACAAAGTTCACTTGCTTAGCAACAGACATTTTGGGTTCTGTAAGTCGAGGACTACCTGTGAATGAATGAATGAATGAATGAATGAATGAATGAATGAATGAATGCTTCGAATTGACATTTGTTTTAGGAATTTTCTTTGGGAGAGGAACTTTAGTCCTGCATATTAGGACTGAGGGATGCAGTGGCTCACTGGCTAAGACGCTGAGCTTGTCGATCAGAAAGGTCGGCAGTTTAGCTGTTCGAATCCCTAGTGCCGCGTAATGGAGTGAGCTCCTGTTACTTGTCCCAGCTTCTGCCAACCTAGAAAGCATATAAAAATGCAAGTAGAAAAATAGGAACCACTTTTGTTGGGAAGGTAACAACGTTCTCTGCGCCTTCGGCATTTAGTCATGCCGGCCACATGACCATGGAGATGTCTTCGGATAGCACTGGCTCTTTGCCTTTGAAACGGAGATGAGCACCATCCCCTAGAGTCAGGAATGACTAGCACATATGTGCCAGGGGAACCTTTACCTTTACCTTATTAGGACTGAGATCAGAAGCCTAATCCCTACCGAATATTCTTCTCAGTAATCCCGTGCAATAGCCAAACATAGCAAAGCTGACTGCTTTACGGCCAGGGTCTCAGAGGCAGGCGTAATCTGCTTCACTGGAGACCATCTGCTGGAAGAGGCCATACCAATTTCCTTGTGTGTCCCCAGCCGTATCTGCAGGTGGTAGCTGCCGCTGCGTTTAGATGAATGAGAGGCTGTGTGAGTTCCTGAACATATGATCATCCATTCCTGTGGCACAACAAGGGGGCATTTTCCCCTCTTCTTATGCATCTGCCTTTCGCTGGTGCCGGGAGGTGCTTGCCGTAATTATTCTCTATCATTTGAGCAGGCAGCCTTCAGATTTCCAGCGCTTATAAATAGCGCACTTAAAAAACCTCCTCCCACTGCAGGATTTTGGGGACAGCGTGTTTCAAAACTTCAACAAATGATTACATTATGAACACACACAAAAAACACACACACACAGATCCTCTCTTTTTTTTTAAAAAAAAAAAAGTCTGCTCTGGACTGATGGCTGCATTTGCTGCATTGGGGAAACAGAACAAAATAGTTTTTATTCTGTTTCCTCTGAAATTGTTCCAATATTTCCCTTGGGGGGTGTTTTGTGTTTCACGGGTGAATCATTCATCCGGTAGGGTTCTTTACGTTTGTCAAACCGAATAACGAGAGTCATTTTATTATGTGGAACAGAGAGAAGTGGAGATAGAATCAAGATCACGTGAAGTGTTGGTACCACTTTATAATCCCAGTTTTAGCCACCAAATATATATATATATATATATATATATATATATATATATATATATATATATATATATATATATATATGTGTGTGTGTGTGTGTGTGTGTGTGTGTGTGTGTGTGTGTGTGTGTATAAAAAAGACATTGATACTCTAGAAAGAGTGCAGAGAAGAGCAACAAAGATGATTAGGGGACCGGAGGCTAAAACATATGAAGAACGGTTGCAGGAACTGGGTATGTTTAGGTTAATAGAAAGAAGGACTAGGGGAGACATGATAACAGTGTTCCAATATCTCAGGGGTTGTCACAAAGAAGAAGAAGGGTCAAGCTCAGTGGTGGGATTCAGCCAGTTCGCACCACTTTAGGAGAACTGGTTGTTAATTTTCTGAGCAGTTTGATGAACTGGTTTTTGGAAGAAATCATTAGGGCAGAAAAACGGTCATTAAATTATTTGAATCCCACCACGGAGACTCGAGCTGTTCTCCAAAGAACCCGAGGGCAGGACAAGAAGCAATGGGTGGAAACTAATCAAGGACAGAAGCAACTTAGAACTAAGGAGACATTTCCTGACGGTGAGAAGAATTAATCAGTGGAATAACTTGCCTCCAGAAGTTGTGAATGCTCCAACACTGGAAGTTTTTAAGAAGAGACTGGACAACCATTTGTCTGAAGTAGTGTAGGGTTTCCTGCCTAAGGAGGAGGTTAGACTAGAACACCTCCAAGGTCCCTTCCAGCTCTGTTATTCTATTATTCTATTAAGACGATGACAAGGAGAGAACAGAGTCAGAATCTTATGCAGAGTTATGAGCCCACGGTGGTGCAGTGGTTAGAATGCAGACCTGCAGGCTACTTCTGCTGCCTACAATTTGGCAGTTCAAATCTCACCGGGCTCAAGGTTGACTCAGCCTTCCATCCTTCCAAGGTGGGTAAAATGAGGATCCAGATTGTTGGGGGCAAATACGCTGACTCTGTAAACTTCTTAGGTAAGGTAAAGGTAAAGATTCCCCTCGCACATTTGTGCTAGTCCTTCCTGACTCTAGGAGGCAGTGCTCATCTCTGTTTCAAAGCTGAAGAGTCAGCGCTGTCCGAAGACATCTCTGTGGCCATGTGGTCAATGCCGAAGGCACACAGAATGCTGTTACCTTCCCACCAAAGGTAGTTCCTATTTTTCTACTTGCATTTTTACATGCTTTTGAACTGCTAGGTTGGCAGAAGCTGGGACAAGTAATGGGAGCTCACTCTGTTACATGATGCTAGGGATTCAAAATGCCAAACTGGTGACCTTTCTGATCGACAAGCTCAGTGCTTTAGCCACTGAGCCACCGCGTCCCTCCAAAACCACTTAGAGAGGACTGTAAAAGCACAGTGAAGCGGTATAAAAGTATAAGTGCTATTGCTATTCCTAGGGGGAACAAAAAATATTTCTTCCTTTACAATTCAGGAGAAAGAAATCAACCTTGTAGCCCTTCCCCTGTGTAAATCACAACCCCTTGTTTTCTGAAACAAATGATCTGTCTTTCTCTGACAACTACCTTGTTTGAAATACAGGCAGGAGGAAGCGGTGTATCTTCATGTCAGGTGATCAGGTCTTGTGCCTGGGCTGGCTAGGTCCTTGCAATGGGCGAACGAGTCATTGGAATGGACCAGAGGTGGGATTCAGCCAGTTCTGACCAATTCTGGAGAACCGGTAGAGGAAATTTTGAGTAGTTCGGAGAACCGGCAAATAGGCTGGCCCCGCCCCTGCTGCCTCTCAGCTGATCTTCTTTTGTTGCCCTGAATAGGAGAACGGAGCTGGAAAGCAGGTGAGTGGGGTGATGAGTAAATGGGGATTTTGCAGTATCCTTCCCCTGCCACGCCCATAAAGAAACACCCACAAAGCCGCACCCAGATTAAAAATAATTGAATCCCACCACTGGATTGGTTCCTATTTTGCATGTGCTGCCATTTCCACTACAAGGGACCTGAAATGGCTCCGGTTAAAAAAAGCAGAAGTCCATGTGACGGAGTGCCAAATACTGCAGAGATGCAATTAGAGACTGTGAATGTGTTGAGTAAAGGGCAGGATGCTAATGATTAGCCTTCTGCCTACTTGGGGTTTGAAAATTGTGAGAACCAAATTGCACTGAGTCATCCCTCTCAAAAAACTTCCTCCCAAACTGGATATATTTTTACCTCTCCACGTATGGTCCTGAAGCCTAGTTTTGAGGGAGGAGGTCAAGCTAAAGATAAAGGTTTCCTCTGTCCAGTCATGTCCAACTCTATGGGGCAGAGCTCATCTCCATTTCTTAACTGAGGGAGTGAGGTTGTCTTGGGGTGAGGTGGTCAGCTGGTCAGCATGACTACACACTGTCAGGTGGTCAGCATGATTACACACTGAAGTCAGGTGGTAAGATGATCAGCATGACTACACACTGAGGTTAGATTGTCAGGTGGTCAGCTGGTACACAGTATGCTGCTACCTTCCCACTGAAGTGGTACCTATTTATCTACTCACATTTGCATGCTCTTGAACTGCTACATGGGCAGGAGCTGGAGCAAGGAATGGGAGCTCACTCCATCATGCGGGGCTCAAACCCAGGCTGTCAACTTTCAAACTGACAAGTTCCACACCTTCAACCACTGAGCCACCACGCTCCCATGAGGGAGGAGGGAATAGTATAAAATAAACTAATAAATGTTTTAAAGGCAAGAAAGGTGGGCGAAACTTCAAGGAATAGATTGCAAAATGCATTAAAAAGTGACCACTCCTTTCTAGTGTCTCAGCATGGAAAGCATTTTTCTGCAAACCTAGCTTCCAACAGTTTTTCTTCTTTCATGTTTGTACAGTTCAGCCTTCCCCAACCAGGTACCCTCAATTTGTTTGGGAAGGAAATTTCCTATGTTCTAAGGATTAATGGACTCTACCAAAGGTTAGATCCAAGGGTTATCGACTCCACCAAGCTCAATCTGGGCATGATTTAGCTGTATTAAGCAGTCTGCTGCTCTGAGAAGTAAACAAGCGGTCTGTCTGGGCTTGCTTGTTGAAATGAAACTAACTGCTTGTGTTTGCCTGTAATTCTCCTGCCTTGGGTTTACTTAGAAGAAACACCTGTTGGTATTGTACATTTATTCGTCTATTCTTACGTATATAAAGAAGCTAATGAATCCTGCTGCATCAGTTATCGGTGTGTGCTTCTGGATTTGAACTTATGCAACAAACTCTGACACCCTGTCAGTTGCTACTATTTTTTTTTCTAAACAATTTTTTTTTATTTTTAAACAAGCACAAACAGACAAAACAAAACAAAAACATAAAACCATCTTCCATTACAAATTGCAGAAAGTGTGTCAGTTGGTTACAAAATTTCTGTGCATCCCTTCCATAGCCATCACTTAAAATTTATATCAAATCACATATTTTTAAATCAAATATATTTATATATATTACGATTATTGTACCTCAACCTTCATTTGACTATGATTGTTTTTACATCCTTTTATATGAAATATTCTAAATCTAAAGTAAAATTATATAATGGCATTCCATTAGATCTTCCAAAAATCATCCAATAACATTACATCTTTATAACATGTTCTAAATAAAAAATGATTATACGCTTTCATTGCATCAACCTGTATCTTTTTTTTAAGTTTTATTGGTTTTTTTCAAGTATTTTGGGGAAAAGGGTACATAAATGTGGATAAAATTTTTGACAGCTACAGTACATCATACGGAAGGTGGTACCTCCCCGGAGTCTTACATCTCTCTCTTATTTTATATATATCAAAATATCATTATTACATACAAATTAGCAGTTTAGGTTTACTTCAAATTCTTTAACATCTTCAACCATACTTTATATCACTTCTAACCATTTCATTGTATTAACAATTGCAATGTGTTTTTAAATCATTTCTGTGACCTAAGTCTCATTGCTGTCTCTTCTCCCCTGTCTGTTGGCTGAGCCATGGCTCCTCCCCCCTTCATGTCTTGTGCATCAACCTGTATCTTTCCAGTAATAGTGCAGTCTTGCCATTTGTAGCATTAGTATTCTGGTTACTTTCTTGGTAAGTCTTGTATAGACTTCTCTTCGCAACTTGTTGTTCATTTCGTATCTCATGAAAACTCGAAGCCCTCCATCTGCTCCTTCCATCAGCTTGTCTTTAGTTATCACTGGTGCTTCTGTCAAGATTTCTCTCCTTACCTCCATCAATTTTTTCTCTTTTCTTCTTCTATACTTTGAAATCTGGGGTAGAGTTCCAGTCCATCTACCTCCACTTTCCATATTTTGCTCTTGCCATTTCCAACCACGCTCAATTTGTTGTTAGAATCCACAATTTTCTTATCTCTTTGCTCATTTTTTTCTTCAATTTTTGGAACTCTGTCCTCCACTTTCTTCATTTGATAAACATCCTCAATTTATCCATCATTTTTTTCTGTTTTGTATTCCATATTCTCCAATCTCTTCTCAATTTTCTCTGTTACTACTAGTATTTTTTGAATTTCAAACAATCATTTGCAATGTTGCAGTTTCTTTTTCCTGTTGCACCATTCTTCCACCTTGTAAACACTGCCACTATAGCATTCAAGGCTTTTTGTTAGATTCCAAGCAAGTTCATTATAATCTTTTAAATCAAGGCTTTGTCTTCACTCCAATCCAGCTGGTGATAGAACTCCCGAGGAACACCTGTGTAAACAACCCATGCTCTTCCTGCTATCACTCTCAGTAAACAAGCTGAGAAGCCTTGAAGTATCAAATGATCAAAGAGAAAAAAGAAAAACAATGTTTCCAAGTCTCCAGCCCTAAGTGGCAGTGTTACTTCTTTTCCCTCTGTTGTTACAGCCCTCTTTATATTCCTCTTTATATCTTCTTTATGTTCCAAACTTAAAGAAAAAAATTCTTAAATGGAGACTGAAAACAATCCAATCAAGCACTGTAAATAAAGGGGGGGCATTTTTTTAATCCATAGGTATAAGAAAGAGTAAAAAGTAGAAGAAGAAAAACTAATCCATTCAGTTTAAAAAATAGGGAACATTTGCAAAAATTCCATCCATAAAAAGAAAAAAAAAGATAACACACTAAGTTTAATGTAGCTTAATTTTGCCGCTTACTCTCTTCTGTCTTCAATTTTAATTTAGCTTTAACTTTTTTGGGGTAGTCTCTTTTCTAATAATAAAATTTCCTCACCAAATAGGCACACTTTCTCTTTCCACTTTCTTTTTACTCCGGAGCTGTCCCAACTTCAGCAGTTTCTGTCGTCGGAAATAAGAGCTTCTCCTGGATCAATCAGGGACTTTGCGGTGTCCCTGAGATCAGCAGGACGTACTCTTCTCTATCCCCATCTCTACAGGATGGTTTAGATCCAAAAGGACTGTCCAGCGGCAAAAATACTGATTGCAATCTTGGAGCTCCAAGATCGCACGTCGTGTCATCGCTACGTCAGCCCCTCCTTCCTCTGTCAGATGCTACTATTGACAATGGGTACTACTACCCATTCTTTTTTTTAAAGAATTTTATTGGTTTTTAAACATTTATGGGGAAAGGTTAAAGGGTACATAGAAAATTTTGGCAGCTCCCGTGCTAGTGGTAGAAATCCCTCCAAATCTCACAATTTTTATAATGTTAAAAACAACGTATAAAAGATAAGCAAAAACAGAATCTTGTTCTGCATTATATCAACCATGTGTTCAATCATCTCTTTTTTTTGTCACCTTCTAGTATATCAACAATTACAATAATATTTCAAATGCATTTATTTTTGTGACCTGAGCCTTTTCGATCTTGCTCCCTCCTCCCTGTCCCCAGATGGAGCCACAGCCCCTCCCTCCTTCATATCTTGTACATTACTACCTTTTTCACTACCTCCCATATTTTCGTCCTCGAGGGGGGAACTGTGTTTTTTAATGAAGGCTTCTGCCTCCCCCACTGCATTAATTCTAACTCTACTGCTACCTATTCTGTACCTGTGCATTTATTTTTTCCTGCTTAAATGCAGGATTTTACTTTCCTCGCCATTGAACTGCATCTTGTTGGATAGGGCCCAATGCTCAAGGTTGCCAAGATCCTTTTGAATCTCAAATCCATCTTCCAAAGTGTTAGCAATTTCTTCCAGCTTGGTGTCATCAGCACCAAGCTTGGTGTCAACTTTGATGAACATCCCTACTTCCGCCTCATCTAGGTCATTATTCATTATTCTAAATAATGAATAGAATAGAATAGAATAGAATAGAATAGAATAGAATAGAATAGAATAGTTGAAAGGGACCTTGGGGGTCTTCTAGTCCAACCCCCTGTTTAGAAATCCCGTAGGTCAGTGATGGTGAACCTTTTCAGCACCGAGTGCCCAAACCGGTATAGCCGGTCAGCTGGTCTTTGCACATTCTGGAGCACCGGAAACCCTGAAGACCACCTTGCTGGCATGTGGATGCCTATTTGCAGGCCATTTTCTGGGCCTGAAAACAGCCCCCCAAAAGCCCAGAAAATGGACTGAAAACAGCCCGAGAAAGCCCAGAAAAAGGCCTGGAAAACAACCCGAAAAATGCCTGAAAACAGCCTGAAGAATAACTTGTTTTTTGGCCTTTTTCCAGGCTATTTTTTTGGGGGTGGGTGGGTGGATTTCTGGCCCAAAAAACAGCTGGAAAAAGGTCTGGAAAACAACTTGAAAAATGTCTGAAAATGGCCTGAAAAACGGCCTGATCTTTGCCCGCTTTTCAGGCTGTTTTCAGACGCTCTGGCACCCATGAAGACCAGCTGCATGCTGGAAACCAGAAGAGCAGATGGCGACGGTGCCCATGCCCTCAGAGAGTGCTCTTCATGCCACATCTGCAAGGTTGGCATAGGTTCGCCATCACAGCCCTAGGTGAAAAGAGGATAAAAAACCCCCAACAAAGCAACCATTTAAGCCAATCTCCAATTCCCAGGGTGCTCCAGGCCTGACAACATAACCAATTACTACTGCTTATGCAGAAGCCTAGTATTTTGAACCCGTGTATCTGCTGTAGACATTTCATGTACACATCCTACCATTTGATGCTGGGTTCCCATGACATGGCTTTCATTTCATCCCCGGCCCAGGATGAGCGAGCCTTAAGCCAGCCTTAGCTGCATCCGGAGCAAAGTTCCGTTTTCAGCTTATCTTATTCCAGCGTCGTTGAAAAGTAACTTCAAGAGTGCAAAATCTATTTTGGTCCCCCGTGTCCTTGGAGCGTATTCGGGGGGCCTGGCAATGACTGGGAGGAAGCACAGTCAAGCTGGGTAGGCATCAGCAACAGGCTCGGCAAGTTTCATGCGCGCATAGCTCAAGGATAAGTGGAGAACACTTCAGCTCAGCGCTTCACAATTAATTTTCGTTTGTTCTCAAGGCATCGAATGTGATTTCTTTTTTTTTTTGCACTGTTGATTGATTATGTGCCATCAAGTTGTTTTCAACTCCTAGTGATCCCTTAAATAGATTTTCTTCATGGTGATCTGTTCTGACCCCCCCTTTCATCACCAAGACACTCTGACACAAAGACTCTTCCAGAGATGTTTATTGACATACAGGTTCCGCCTTGGCAGCAATCCAGCCTGCCAAGGTCAAGATAGCACTCTGGGCAGCAATCCAGCAACCAAGCTCCAGATAATCACTTTAGCAGCACGCCTGCCTGCCAAGGTCCAGGGAACAGATTGGCAGCAATCCAGGTAAACCCTTTGGCAGCAATCCAGCCTGCCAAAGTACGACACAGATCTGAGCTTCTCCAACTCAAATGATCAGTTGATTCCTGCAAAGGGTGTGTCCACAAGCAGTCCCTTTATAGTCTGGAGAGGAGTCTAATTATCAGCAGCTGAGAGCAATTACCTCCTGTAATTGCTCAATTGCTCCTTACGCCGGGAAGCACGTTGGTAACGAGCAACTAATAGCTTAATGCTGATGTCTGACTCACTGTCCTGTGACTCCTCCCCACTGCTCCAAGGCATGACATCAGGAGCCCCCTTCCTTTGGCTTTCACCACTGCTCCATGCCTCAGGCGCCTCCTGGTGGCCAACCAGCCTCTCTGCACCCTGCTCAGAGTCGGAACCCTGTCCAGGGTCCTCCACATCCTCCTGAGCCGACTCCGAGGGACCCTCGCTGTCGGAGTCTGGTGGCAACTCTAACGGCTCCTGCTGGGCCACAACAGTGATCTATCCCTAACTTGGTATTTTAAGTCTTCCAACAGCACTCAGCATCATTTTAACGGAGTCCATCCAACTTGCTGCTGATTGTCCTCTTCTTCTCTTTCCACCTACCTTTCCATGCATTAAAACTTTCTCTAGGACTTAGGTCTTCCCATAATGTGTCCAATGTTGAATAACCTTTGGGATTCAACATTTTCTACTACCAGTTCTGTTGGAATGTCCTTGGTTCCCAGGGGAACGTATTTTGTTTTGGCTACAAAACCCCAACTGTCTCTATTCCCCGCTCCCTGGCTCTCATTTCCATTGTGGCAACACCGAAGCCCCAAAAATGGCCTCAGACAGGCCATCTTCAGAGTTGACACAAGGAATGCCTGTATTCCTATCTCCCATTATCAATAGACTCACGCTTGTGCAAAACATGATGCCTAAGAGAAGAGATTTAACCCTTAAATCAGGGTTTTCCAACCTTGGCAACTTTAAGACTTGTGGACTTCAACTCCCAGAATTCCTCACGACTGGCTGAAGAATTCTGGGAGTTGAAGTCCGCAAGTCTTAAAATGCCAAAATTGGACACCCTGTGAATGTCCTCACCAGCATCTCAGTCCAATGGAGGGCTGTTTGTCCTGGGAGGCAAGTTCCCATAGGTATGAATGAGAGATTATCTCCCAAGACTGTTGGCTGGTGATGTGGGTGGAAGGGTTAATCCATGCCAGCGTCAAGAGCTGATGGGGAAAACCAACACTGTTGGCAGCTATGAACAATAAATAAAACGATGATAATGGCTCTTCAAGTGACAGGTTCCGCGTCAGCGACTAATGTGGTCATGAGGAATAATATCAGCAGCTGAGTACACAAAACCTTGTGTAAACGGGACACCAAAGGAGGAAAGAGCAGCCCAATTCAGGCACGGACATGCGTCAGCAATGCCTGGCCATTAATACAGGGCACATTCGTTCTGGCCACAGTAAGCTCACTTCCTTGTAAAACACGGGCCGGTTACCCACTGGAAATCATATCAAACTGCGTAGCAGCCACACGAAGGCGGTGGGGCAGATTTTAAACTGCCACATTTAGAAAGCCAGGTTCCCCCGTTGGGTATCCTTGTGATGTATTTGGCTACAAAGGACCGTAATTGGTGGGAAGCTATGAGCCAACAAGGAGGGTTCAAACTGGGGGAGTCTAAAGAAAAAGAAAGAAAGAAGAAAGAAAAGGGAAGGAAGAAAATTAATAAAGGGAGGGAGAGAAGGAGGGAGGGAAGGAAAGAATAAAGGAAGGAAGCAGGCAAAGAGGAAGGGAGGGAGGGAAGGAAGGAAAGAATAAAGGAAGGAAGGAAGCAAGCAAGCAAAGAGGAAGGAAGGGAGGAAAGGAAGGAAAGAATAAAAGAAGGAAGGAAGCAAAGAGGAAGGGAGGGAAGGAAGGAAAGAATAAAGGAAGGAAGCAAGGAAGCAAGCAAAGAGGATGGGAGGGAGGAAAGGAAGGAAAGAATAAAAGAAGGAAGGAAGGAAGCAAAGAGGAGGGGAGGAAGGGAAGGAGGGAGGGAAGGAAAGAATAAAGGAAGCAAGCAGGCAAAGAGGAAGGGAGGGAGGGAAGGAAGGAAAGAATAAAAGAAGGAAGGAAGCAAAGAGGATGGGAGGGAGGAAAGGAAGGAAAGAATAAAAGAAGGAAGGAAGGAAGTAAAGAGGAAAGGAGGGAGGAGGGAGGGAAGAAAGGAAGGAAGGTAAGTCTTCTCATTAACAAATAAAGGAATAATTTGTAGTTTCATTTTTAATTTTTAGAATAATTATTCGGGGGAGATAATAATGTCAAGAAAACACCAAAATGCACAGGAAAAAAATAGACCCAAGATAATAGATGAAACAGGAACAGGCTCTTTAAGCACTGAATTCCTCAATACACAGCATTTTTTCTTCATGTGAAAAACTGCATATGGAGGCATGAATCCCACAGAAAAAAATATTTTCGATGGGACATGTTGCATTCCCTTCCCTTGTAGCATGTTACCAATTACTCTCATGAAGCTTTTTATAGCTGTTCTACTCTCATTGCTAAAAAAAGGGTCCGGTTTTGGAGAAACAGCTAATTATCTTGGAGAAAATTCAGGGAAATTATCTCTCCAAATTTGTTGTGTTGATTTGATCTCAGGCAGACCTGAGCGTTTTACACACCACCCTCCCCCCCAACCCTCCCCCACACACTGCCCAGGCCACACCCATTCCTTAGCCTGTCCCTATTCAGACCCACACGAAGGCAATAGATAATTAGAAACCAAACATTGATAAGTGCTTTTATTTAAAAACAACATTGCTTATATTTTGTAGGCATCTGTTATGGTTTTTCACATGTACTTGCATGCGTACCTACACACCTTCACAGTCCTATTGGTTCGGACATCGATCAATCCAAAAAGAACTGGGAGGGACCTTGGAGGTCTTCTAGTCCAACCCCCTGTTCAAGTAGGAGACCCTGTCCCATTTCAGACAAGTGGCTAAAAACCCAGTCTCTTCTTAAAATCCTCCACTGATGGAGCACCCACAATTTCTGAAGGCAAATTGCTCCACTGGTTAATTGTCCAAGGAAGTTTCTCCTTAATTCCAGGGTTGCTTCTCTCCTTGATTAGTTTCCATCCATTATTTCTTGTCTTGCTGTCTGGTGCTTTGCAGAATAAGTTGACCCCCCTCTTCTATGTGGCAGCCCCTCAAATACTGGAATACTGCTGTCGTGTCACCTCTAGCCTTTCTATTATCTAGACCAGGGGTGTCCAAACTTGGGAACTTTAAGACTTGTGGACTTCAACTCCCAGAATTCTCCAGCAGCTGGCTGGGGAATTCTGGGAGTTGAAGTCCACAAGTCTTAAAGTTCCCAAGTTTGGACACCCCTGATCTAGAATGTCCATACCCAACTCCTGCCACCGTTCTTCATATGTTTTAGTCTCCAGGCTCTACACAACTGTCCCAGTTTCTCAGATGGCCCCCTTGAGAAAATGAATGGCCCACCCCTGATCTAAAGGACCTTGTAATGGATCTCAAAGTGTTGCAGCTTGTACATATTCCAGATCTGGGAACAGTTTTGGAAGTTGTGCCTCCATAAAGTAAGATTCTACACAGACACAGATTAACAGAGTTGGAAGGGACCTTATAGGTCATCTAGTCCAACCCCCTGCTCAAGCAGGAGACCCTACACCGTTTCTGACAAATGGCAGTCCAATCTCTTCTTGAAAGTCTTAAGTGATGAAGCCCCCACAACTTCTGAAGGTGAACCTATTCCATGGGTTGATTGTTCTCACTGTCAGGAAGTTCCTCTTTATTTCCAGGTTGAATCTCTCCTTGGTCAGTTTCCATTCACAATTCCTTGTCTGGCCTTCAGGTGCTTTGGAAAATAGCTTGACTCCCCTCCTCTCTGTGGCAGCCCCACAAATATTGGAAGACTGCTATCATGTCTCCCCTGGTCCTTCTCTTCACTAGACTAGCCATGCCCAGTTCCTGCAACCGTTCATCGTATGTTTTAGTCTCCAGTCCCCTAATCATCCTGGTTGCTCTTCTTTGCACTTTTTCTAGAGTCTCAACCTCTTTTTTATAGTGTGGTGACCAAAACTGGATGCAGTGCTCTATTCTGAATAATGGAAATCAAGGCGGAGGAAATCCATGAAAAAATAAATAAAAGGAATGACTTTTTTCTCAGTTAAAAACAGAAACAAGCCACACAAGGCATCATTAGTTGCCTGGCTGTTTTCTGTGTTTTTCTTTTAGGCACAACATGTAACCATCTCATCAGCTGGAATTGAAGTTTGTTCCCAAGTATAGCAGGCATTTAACCATTGAGGAACATGAAATTAAATTAACATCTCTTTGTGAACAAGCACCCAGACACTTGAATTCCTGTTCACCTTGTTGGTAGCTATGCCCTTGGCCAAGGACAAGCCGTTTAAAAGCCAGAAACGGCCCTATTTAGTCTTCATTAATCATGCATACTATTCAAACATACCGTCCTGCAACTGAAGAGGGGTTAACGGTGGCTTAGCTTGAAGCTGTTGTCCAAAGTAGGTTTAACTTTCTATGAACTTATTGGGACACACAAAAAAAAGCAGCCTACTTACTATTCCAAGTGTCACCAGCTAGTGGCAAACTGATGCTTACTAAGGGTAATTAAATACCTCTGAAGCCATTTGTATCAATAACAAAGAGTTACTGTCAGAATTTGAATGAAGTCCATCTGCCTATTTGGGAAGAACATTGACACCATGTAAGTGACAAAGCAGGTGGGGCACCCCCAAAAGACAGGGTTTGTTTGGCTATCAAAGATTGGTTATTAGCGCTTCCTTCCTTCGTGTGGTGTATTTCATCCCCTTTCAGGGACACAATGTTAACACTTGGGTTGTTTAATAGCTTTAATTTCTTCCCATCCAAGAAGGATGGTGAACTTTCCTCTCCTTTGTGGAAAATCTATGTTCTGGTTCAGACCAGTTCGGCCAAGTAGATAGCAACTTGGCTGGCCATGCCCCCAAGCTGGTTCTATTGGTGGCGCCATAGACACCACCATCTTGTTTTTTTTTTACTACTGAGCATTTTTTTACTACTGCTATTTTTTACTACTGTGCATGCGTGCATAGCGCGCATCAAGCGTGTATGCATGTGAAATGTGTCCCTGAGTGAACCAGCAGAAACAGAAGTGGGAACCAATCCCTGGACATTGTGTGTGTGTGTGACCTCAGGTCAGGGTTCAAATTGTTGGAAGAAACGCCCTTCTGGGTTCAGTCTCAAGTGGGGGAAAAGACACTGGACACATGGTGGCTATTTGGAAAGATGGTTTTTAATGGTGGACAGGACCACATGGTTTGAGGTCCTGGGGGAAAGAGGATAACATGCCTTGAAGATCTTGAAGAAAGAAGGGCAGAGATGCTGAGAGTTCCTGGGTTTTATGCCATCTCTGGGCCTTTGAACTTGAGCTTGTATTCTGATTGGTTGTCAGACTCTCATGGGGTCATGCAGGGGCAGTTCTGTAGGTTGTCCTGAGTCCCAAGCTTGGTTGACTCTTGCTGGGTGATGATGTAATGAAAGGGCTTTGGGATTCCTATTATGGCTCTGCCTGAATATCTTTGTTATGTAGAATTGACTGGCCCAGGCTTTAATGGCCCATTGAGAAAGGGAGGAGGGGATGAGTTTCTGCCTCCCTTTTAGGGGAAATATTCTGCCCTTTTAATATTTCCTAAAATATCACATTTTCCTTGGGGGGGTGGGGGGGTGCTAACCTCCTACAATATCAAAGGAAAATCTGCATCAAATAAGATAGGATCAATGGTGGGTTATGACTAGTACATCCGGTACGGGCATACCGGTGCCTGCTGGGAGCACAAGGTACTGTTCCTGTGCAGTGCTCCAGAGGGCCCATCCGCTGGTCTGCACTCCTTACCGGTATTTGGGTTTTTGGGGCTTCTGTGCACGCACACGGAGCGTACGGTGCCTGCGCGACGCTCCGCCAAGCAGCTCATTTATGTGGTGGATGCACCGTACCAATTGCAACGGGATCCCGAACCCACCACTGGATAGGATGCAAAAAAAGCAGACCCTTGAAAAATGATACAGACAGATGTTATCACGAGGATAAATGGACCGACCAAATTTATATTTGGGGAAGTGAAGATATGACCTAAAGCAAAAAGATGTCTCTGTCTTTAAACTTCCTCCATAGGTATTGAAGGTCATCCTTCTGGGCTTCAAATGCAATAAATATGGTTTTCAAATTCTTCATCTGATTTACATGAGAAAAAACAGTGAGGGTCAGCCTCCTTCAGCCTCTGATTAATGTGTATTTGCCTGGACAAAGGAATTTCCAGATAAATAAAAATAGAAAGGTTTTCCCGAAGGTCTTCTACCTCTTTAGAACTAGATGACTACTCAGATAGAAACTTGTTCTGACCCCCCCACCAACACACACTCCGAGCCACAGATAAGTTACCGGATTTATTTACAGACAGACAGGTCCTTGGCAGCAATCCAACACAAATAAGCCTTCATAACAACTCGGCACTGATAAGCACTGGCAGCAATCCAGCCTGCCACGCTCACAAGACTGTTCTCCCACATTAGTTCATGTGTTGACTTCTGCAAAAGGGCGTGTGCACAAGCAGTCCTTTTATAGTCTGGAGAGGAGTCTAATTATCATCAGCTGAGCGCAATTACCTCCTGTAACTGCGCAATTGCTCCTGACACTTATTAGCACGCCGGTAACGAGCATCCAACAACTCACTGCTGATGTCTGACTCACTGTCCCTTGTCTCCTCCCCACTGCTCCAAGGCATGACATCAGGAGCATCCTCCCTTTGGCTTTCACCACTGCTCCATGCCTCAGGCGCCTCCTGGTGGCCAACCAGCCTCTCTGATCCCTGCTCAGAGTCAGAACCATGTCCAGGGTCCTCCACATCCTCCAGAGCCAACTCATAGAGTCTGGTGGCAGCTCCAATGGCTCATGCTGGGCCACAACAGAAACTCTATCAAGATTCTATCAAGTTGGAACATTCAGAACTTCTGGAGGCAAGTCGTTCCACTGATTAATTGTTCTAACTGTCAAAAAAATCCCTCCTTCATTCTAGGTTGCTTCTCTCCTTGATTCGTTCCATCTATTGCTTCTTGCCTTCAGGTGCTTTGGAGAATAGCTTGACTCCCTCTCCTTTGTTGCAGCCCCTGAGATATTGGAACACTGCTATATCTAAGGGGGGCTGCACAAAGAAGAAAGGGTCAACCTGTTCTTCAAAGCATCTGAGGGTGATTGATTAGGAAACTAATTAAGGAGATAACTAACCTAGAACTAAGGAGGAATTTCCTGACAGAACAATTAATCAATGGAATGATCAGTATTTGAGAAGACACTGATTAGTGCAAATCTGGCTTAACACTCCCACCATCCTCATCAGTGGTGGGACTCATTTTTTTTTACTACTGGTTCTGTGGGTGTGGATTGGTGGGCATGGTTTGGTGGGCATGGCAGGGGAAAGATACTGCAAAATCCCCATTTCCTCCCCACTCCAGGGTGGAGGATACTGAAAAATCACCATTTCCTCGCCATCCCACTAACCTCCTTTCCAGCTCTGTTCTCCTATGCAGGACAACAAAAGAAGACCCAGCCGATCAGCTGGGACTTGGGAGGCAGCGAATAGATTGGGGGCGCGGCCAGCCAGAGATGGTATTTGCCAATTCTCAGAACTACTCGCAATTTCTGCTATTGGTTCTTCAGAACTGGTCAGAACCTGCTGAATACCACCTCTGATACTCATAAATGTTCCAGGCAGAGACATTTAAAAACTGGCATTTTTATACTCTTGGAAACTATGATCCATGTTAGAATACCTTCTGCTGAAAGAAACATATTTCTTTTCTGGGAAAATAACTCAGAATTACAACAAGGCGTGTGCTTAAAGGTCAGGTAACGGGCAACACAACTGTGAGATGAAAACCAGGAGAAGGAGGAAAAACTAAGCTACAAAAGAAGAGCAACAAAGGATTATGTAAAGAATACAAGAAGCAGCCCAACCTAGTCATCTTAACAATTATCCCAGGAGGTATACCTGCAGCTACGTATGTAGGACAGGTCAACCTAAGTGAAAGTTCTGAAATAACTGAACAGACAAAGAATGAAGATGGTCATTAACAATGGTAGAGGAGGACTGAAATCAAATCAAATCAAAGATTAACATTAAGATTAGGGGCCTGGAGGCTGAAACATGACGAATGGTTACAGGAATTGGATAGGTCTAGTCTAGTAAAAAGACAGACTAGGGGTGACATGATAGCAGTGTTCCAATATCTAAGGAGCTGCCACAAAGAAGAGGGGGTGAACCGATTCTATAAAGCACCTGAAGGTAGGACAAGAAGCAATGGATGAAAACTAAGCCAAGGAGAGAACCAACTTAGAACTAAAGAGAAATGTCCTGAAAAGGAAAACAATCAACCAGTGGAACGGCCTTCAGAAGTGGCGGGCACTCCAACGGTGGATGTTTTTAAGAAGAGAAAGGACAGCCATTATCCATTAAGCTGCCTTCAGTTATTTGTAAAAATCATAAAGGCAAGGTACAAATAATAATCAAAGAAAGAAAGACGGGGGGGGGGGGTTCAACTTATTTTCCGAAACACCAGAAGGCAAGACAAGAAACAATGGATGGAAACTAATTGAGGAGAGAAGCAACCTAGAACTATGGAGAAAGTTCCTAACAGTGAAAACAATTAACCAGTGGAATAGCCTGCCTTCAAAAATTGTGGGCGCTTCAGCAGTGAAGGTTTTAAAGAAGATCCTCGACAGTCACTTGTCTGAAATGCTATAGGGTCTTCTGCTGGAGCAGGGGACTGCACTAGAAGGCCCCCTTCCAACTCTGATGATGATGTTGATGATGACAAAGAAGGAGGAGGAGGAGGAGGAGGAGGACGAGGAGGAGGAGGAGGAGGAGAAGAAGAAGAAGAAGAAGAAGAAGAAGAAGAAGAAGAAGAAGAAGAAGAAGAAGAAGAAGAAGAAGAAGAAGAAAAGGAAGAAGAAGAATTAGGAGGAGGAGGAGGAGGAGAAGAAGAAGAAAAAGGAGGAGGAGAAGAAGGAGGAGGAGGAGGAAGAGGAGGAGGAGGAGGAGGAAGAGGAGGAGGGAGAGGAGGAGAAAAAAAAGGAGGAGGAGGAGAAGAAAAAAAGAAGAAGAAGAGGAAGAAGAAGAGGAGGAGGAGGAAGAGGAGGAGGAGGAAGACTCATATCTTAATGACAAGAAGCAAATATAAAAGTTGGCATTGGTTTGACAATAACAATAGAAATCATAAAATTCCTCCCAAGTATGTTTGACACAATAACCAAGAGCACAGGTATGTTTTCACAGGATTAAACAAATAAGTAAGACAGGGCCTTGATACTGTTCAGTGACAAAAATGTTGTGTTTTAGATAGAGCTAAGCCAAAACTATTCACAACTTGTAGTCAGCAGTAACAGGTCATACATCAGTTGTCAGCTAATCCTAACATTATTTCTATATGCGCTTCAAAATACAAAATCTGTGGAATCCAAAAAGTGTCATCTTAAATGACATTGATTAATAGCGGCTAAATTAAATGCTGTTTCATTTACTAGGCAAAATAGATGAATCCAGGAAAAGCATTAGAAGTGCCAGCATTTTTGGATTTGTAAGCAAATGTGATAACTAGCTCAAAAAGTTAACCTTTTAAATTTGGGACTTAGAAAATCCAGTGTGTGCAAAGTTTACAAATTGTGGAAAGGCAAATTTCAGGCAGGATCCATCTGCATTTCTGCACAGTAGTCATTTGTAGTTTTCATATTTATGATTGTATATTGATTCTACTTCTTATTTTAAAAAAGGTGTGTTAAGAAAAAAGCTATCCCCGTTTTTTCCCATTTCTTTGATGAATGGGGGTCAAAGAACTATCTTTCCAATGTTCAGTGGATATTTCACTTAATACAGGACATGTAGGGATGCAGTGGCTCAGTGGCTAAGATGCTGAGCTTGACGATTAGAAAGGTTGGCAGTTCGGCGGTTCGAATCCCTAGCGCCGCATAATGGAGTGAGCTCCCGTTACTTGTCCTAGTTTCAGTCAACCCAGCAGCTGGAAAGCACATAAAAAATGCAAGTAGAAAAATAGGAATCACCTTTGGTGGGAAGGGAACAACATTCTGTGAGCCTTCAGTGTTTAGTCATGCTGGCCACATGATCACAGAGATGTCTTCGGACAGTGCTGGCTCTTTGGCTTTGAAATGGAGATGAGCACCGCCCCCTAGAGTCGGGAACAACTAGCACATATGTGCGAGGGGAACCTTTCTCTTTACCTAATCATGCAATCCTTGACTTATGATCACAACAGAGCCCACAATTTCTGTTGCTAAGGGAGACATTTGTTAACTGTGTTTTGCCCCATTTTACAACCTTTTTTTTGCCATAGTTGCTAAGTGAATTGCTGAAGTTGTTAAGTGAATAGCAAGATTGTTCAGTGAATCTGGCTTCCCCATTGACTTTGCTTGTCAGAAGGTCGCAAGAGCTGATCACATGATCGTAAGTAATGAACTAGTTGCCAAGCATCTGAATTTTGATCATGTGAATATGGGGTTGCTGCAATGGTCGTAAGTGTGAAAAATGGTGATAAGTTCCTTTTTTCAGTGCTGTTGTAACTTTGAATGGTCACTAAACGAACTGTTGTAAGTCGAGGACTATCTGTATTTATGAAAGTATGAACTTTCATTGACTTTACGTTGGCAAGTTCATTAGATAGCAACATTCTTTGCTTATATACTGTATTCACAATCTAAAGTGATGAACATTTCCATAGGATCAACTTAAAAGAGAGTAAAGTGAAATAATCAGTAGAAAAGATTTTTAAAAAGTC
Source organism: Natrix helvetica (assembly GCF_964273705.1). Taxonomy (NCBI): domain Eukaryota; kingdom Metazoa; phylum Chordata; class Lepidosauria; order Squamata; family Natricidae; genus Natrix; species Natrix helvetica. Next base: position 11,359,445 of record NC_138551.1, read on the forward strand.
TTAAAAATCATCATGGTAATAATAGTTAACAAGGTTAACTAACAAGGGGGGAGGGAATTCACCCTTTTTTCCAGAAACATTTCGATCATTTATAGAATCTGATTTGAAACTTTTGAATCCTTCAAGAAATATAAAAACACTCCATGTTTTTAAAGCTCCCAGTTTCGTTGATAAATAAATTTATCTGTTCAGTTTTCTATGTTTTTTAAAAATAAAAAATGAATCTTAATGGCATTCTTAATTATCTGCAGTGGCGCAATTCCATAGCTAC
>NC_138551.1:11359915-11402415 GCF_964273705.1 Natrix helvetica
CTACAGAAGGTATTTAAATGGCCTCCCTAGTGAAGAAAATAGCACTTAGCAATAGCACTTAGACTTGTATACCCCTTCACAGGTCTTTAACAGCCCTCTCTAAGCAGTTTACAGAGTCAGCCTTATTTCCCCCAACAATCTGGGTCCTCATTTTACCCACCTCGGAAGGATGGAGGATGAGACAACCTTGAGCCTGGTGAGACTTGAACTGCCGAACTGCAGTTAGCAGTCAGCTGAAGTAGCCTGCAGTGCTGTACTCTAACCACTGAACCAAAGTTGAAAACCACTAGTATATGTGATTGCTGGGACATTTCAGTGGTTTTAATTTGGAATTGCATTGGTATGGGACACATGCTGTTGTATCTGAAAATGTTGGCTTATGGGAAACAAAAGTAGCACAGAAACGAATCTTATTGGAAGACAGTACCCCAAGCCAGTAATTCACACAGAGACCTGACCTCTGATAATGAACTGTTTTTAGTACTTCTTTGCATCCATTGAAGTTTGTGTTAAATTTACATTTACCGGCAAAGAAATAAAGGGAGACTACTAGATGAAGGAAGATCTACTTCAAGCTATTTAGCTCTCGTCAGCTAGCCATACCCTTCTGGGATTCAAAGAGCAAAATAGCTTGAAATAGATCTATACTGTTGTTGTTGTTGTTGTTGTTGTTGTTGTTGTTGTTAGTTGCAAAGTCGTGTCCGACCCATCGCAACCCCATGACAATGTTCCTCCAGACCTTCCTGTCCTCCACCATCCTCTGGAGTCCATTTAAGCTCATGCCTATTTCTTCGGTGACTCCATCCAGCCACCTCATTCTCTGTCATCCCCTCCTTCTTTTGCCCTCAATCTTTCCCAGCATGAGGCTCTTCTCCAGTGAGTCCTTCCTTCTCATTAGGTGGCCAAAGTATTTGAGTTTCATCTTCAGGATCTGGTCTTCTAAAGAGCAATCAGGGTCGATCTCTTCTAGGACTGACTGGTTTGATCGCCTTGCAATCCAAGGGACTCGCAGGAGCCTTCTCTACCACCATAGTTCAAAGGTCTCAATTCTTTGGCGCTCAGCCTTTCTTACGGTCCAACTTTCACAACCATGCACTGCAACTGGAAAACTGTAGCCTCGACTATCGGCAGTTTTGTTGGCAGGGTGATACTAGTTTCCCTTTATTTCTTTGTCGGTAAATACAAATTTAACACAAAAATAGTTCGCTGCGAAAGCGACTGCCTGTGAAGGCTCCTGGGATTGGGGCTGAAAGGCGGAAGTGGAAGCAGTATGCTCCATCTCATTTTTGGGTAGACCAGGTAGACCTGATTAAAAAAAAACTTATTCATTGAAGTTTGGATTGTGCTGTTCCCTTCTTCCTGTTGAACAACTTTATTTCACGCAAGGGTGATCTGAAGGCTGCTGGGATCCTGCAGTTCCTGAATTCCCTTATTTTCTCCTTATGACCGTCTTGGTTCACCCACTAGTGTGGCCCCATCACATGGCTCTGGAATGACTGGCTCAGTGGGTGTGAGGGTTATGGAATGAAGAAAGACAGGGCTTTGCTCTTATCCCTTCCCTATCTCATTATTTCCCGAGGGCTGGCTTTCTTTTGGGACAATATAGGATTTCAGACCCTGGTCCCACCTCACCGACCAAGACAGAGAGAATGACTCCGATGTTCCCGATAATTTGTGCTTTTTCTCATGCAGTTCTGTTTACCTCACAGAATAGCTCAGATTCGCGGGGTGGCTCATCTTTTTGTATCCCAGGACTGTCCTCATCTTCAGGTACAAACGCCTTGTTGTTCCCAGGTCCTGTCTGCCTCCTTGGTGACGGATAGATGAGAACTGTTCCTTTGGCTCTGGGAATCTAATGTGATCTGAGTTGCAGGCAAGCAGAGCACAAGAGATTTAAGACTATGAGAACTTGAGCTGGCGGGGTGGGGTGCTGAGAGAGACTTCGGAGAGTTTTCTGAGCAAACAGGGCTGTGCAGATTTAACACTGCGATATCCAGAGTAATCCTGGAGCATCTGCAGAAAATAATAATAATAATAATAATAATAATAATAATAATAATAATAATAATAATAATAATAGCGCATAACACACCAGACATCACACTGATTGAGAAAAGTAAAGTTACAATCATAGACATCGCAATACCAGATGATAGCAGGGTCGAGGAGAAGGAACATGAAAAAGTCGCGAAATACCAGGACTTAAAAATTGAAATTCAACGATTATGGCACAAACCAGCAGTGGTAATTCCAGTGGTAATCGGCACACTGGGTGCTATTCCAAAAGCACTGGAATTACATTTAAAACAGTTAAAACTTGACAAAATCACCATCAGTCAAATGCAAAAAGCTGCACTGCTTGGATCTGCACGTATATTATGAAAATACATTACGACCTCCTAGGCCCCTGGGTGGGGCCCGACTAGTAATCAATGCCAAATCCGGCGAATCAACTTGCCGCTGTGATACAATTGAATAATGATAATAATAATAATAATAATAATAATAATAATAATAATAATAATAATAATAATAATAATAATAATAATAATAGAATACTGAGTCAACCAGCTAGAGAGACGCAACAGAAATTTGCAGTATTTATTCCCCCCACCCACCTTTATCTGCAGATTAAACAACAAAGGGATAACTGGAAGAGAAGAAGGTGCATTTGTGCAATTGTTCGTTTGTCCCAATCGCAACACCTGCATGCAAGCGGATGGGAACAAAACACGACCCGGCTTCTAGTTTTCCAAGATATCCATCAGAAGTGAAATCTGATTCCGATCAGTGGAACATAATAAAAGAAGGACTTGTAGGGGGAAAAAAAAGAACCCATCCAGTTGGATTACCATGCAATTTTAGTGGAATTTCAAGGGGATGTAAATTTGGGTACATTTTGCATTTTCCTTCTTTTCTTGCCCTTAAGGTACAAAGTCTTCTTTAGTCACTGAAAGTGGGCTAGTAAGGGATGCAGTGGCTCAGAGGCTAAGACGCTGAACTTGTCAATCAGAAAGGTCGGCAGTTTGGCGATTCGAGTCCCTAGCTCCACGTAATGGAGCGAGCTCCCATTACGTCTCCGAGCTTCTGCCAATGTAGCAGTTCGAAAGCATGTAAAAATGCAAGTAGAAAAATAGGGACCACCTTTGGTGGGAAGGTAACAGCGTTCCATGCACCTTTGGCATTTAGTCATGCTGGCCACATGATCACGGAAACGTCTTCGGATAGCTGGCTCTTCGGCTTTGAAATGGAGATGAGCACCGCCCCCTAGAGTTGGGAACGACTAGCACATACGTGCAAGGGGAACCTTTACCTTTACCTAATGGTCTAATATTTGTGGAGTTTCAGAAGTGCGGTTGTTATCATTAGATAGGCTGGTTTGAGTCATTGGCTTGTTCTGTTTTTCCATCTGACTGGACAGTTTATTGAAAGTCATTATTTATAGTCATCAGGTTAGAAACCAGGAGACTGTGAGTTCTAGTTCTGCCTTGTGCATGAAAGCAGGCTGGGTGAACCTTGAGCCTCCCGGTCGAACCCACCTCACAGGGATGTTGTTGTGGGGAAAATAGGAGGAAGAAGGAGTATTGGGTATGTTTGCTGCCTTGGGTTACTTATAAAGTAATACAGGTGGGATAAAAATCAAATCAGTAAGTAAGTAAATAAATATTAATGTGAGACAAGGTTTAGATATCTTTTTCCTTTTCAGCTAGTATATATATCTCTCTCTCCTACCTACCTACCTATCTCTACATCTATCTGTCTTTCTGTCTGTCTGTCTCTATTCCACCTCTCATCTCTCTCTCTCTCTCTCCCTCTCTCTCTCTCTCTCTCATTTCTCTCTCATATATATATATATATATATATATATATATATATATATATATATATATATATATATATATATATGTGTGTGTGTGTGTGTGTGTGTGTGTGTGTGTGTGTGTGTGTGTGTGTGTGTGTGTGTGTGTGTGTGTGTGTGTGTGTGTGTGTGATCTATTTCAAGCTATTTAGCTCTCATCAGCTAGCCATACACTTACTGGGATTCGAACCTGGGCTGTATTACATATTAGATAGATGTATTAGCCACTAAGCCACAGGCTCTCCTCCTTATCAGCTGAGCCAGGGAAATAGGTATGTATTTGTGTTACAACCCCTGGTAGGCCCAAATATGGGAGGGAACTCACTACTCCCCCTTTCTGTCTATCGGCTCACTGCAGGAGACCATCCAGGCAGAAAACCATATTTTTAATGTTGCCTTTTTATATTTGTATTGTATTTGTGCTGATAAATAAATAAAGGGAGACTAGTATAGATCTATTTCAAGCTATTTAGTTCTCATCAGCTAGCCATACCCTTACTGGGATTCGAACCTGGGCTGTATTACATATTAGGCAGATGTATTAGCCACTAAGCCACAGGCTCTCCTCCTTATTAGCTGAGCCAGGGAAATAGGTATGTATTTGTGTTAGTGGCTAATACATCTGCCTAATATGTAATACAGCCCAGGTTTGAATCCCAGTAAGCATATGGTTAGCTGATGAGAGCTAAATAGCTTGAAATAGATCTATACTAGTCTTCCTTTATTTATTTTTCAGCACAAATACAACACACACACACACACACACACACACATGTTTTCTGCCTGGATGGTCCTCTGTAATGAGCTGAAGGACAGAAAGGGGGAGTAGTGAGCTCCCTCCCATATTTGGGCATACCAGGGGTTGTAACACAAATACATACCTATTTCCCTGGCTCAGCTGATAAGGAGGAGAGCCTGTGGCTTAGTGGCTAACAAATCTGCCTAATATGTAATACAGTCCTGGTTCAAATCCCAGTAAGGGTATGGCTAGCTGATGAGAGCTAAATAGCTTGAAATAGATCTATACTAGTCTCCCTTTATTTATTTATCAGCACAAATACAACACACACACACACACACACACAAACACAAACACACACACAGACATATAGATATAGATATAGATATATAATTCAATAATTTATTCCATGGAGACTGATGACTAGGCACACAAATGGATCCTCTGAGATCTTTGTATTGCAAAGGAGTAGTTTTCAACTCTGGAAGAGAAAAAATGTATAGCCTCACTTATTTAATGAAGACCTGAAGTTATTCATGACTAATAGATGGGTTTCTTATAGATTATGCATGGATGCGTACAATGAAATAATAATCTGCTCAGAATATTAAACAGAAGAGTCCCGGCAAACAAATAAAACATTTTTCCTTTAAAATTGATATGTAAACTTTGTATTTATACACACATGTATAAAAAGTCTATATCTGTCTATCATCTATCTAGATAGGCAGCATACAAATGTAATAAATCTATCTGATTTATTACATTTGTATGTTGCCTATTTAGATAGATGAGCTCTATCTATCTATCTATCTATCTATCTATCTATCTATCTATCTACCTACCTACCTACCTACCTACCTACCTACCTACCTACCTACAAACCTACCTTCTTTCTATCATCTATCTATCTGTCTGTCTATCTATCATCTATCTATCTATCTATCTATCTATCTATCTATCTATCTATCTATCTATCATCTATCTATCTATCTATCTATCTATCTATCTATCTATCTATCATACCTACCTACCTACCTACCTACCTTCTATCCATCCATCCATCCATCCATCCATCCATCCATCCATCCATCTATCTATGATCCATCTATCTCTACTTATTTTGCCCTCTCTTTTTCTTTTTTCTTTTCCTATCATTTGCTTTTCCTGTTCTGCTTCAGAAATGAAATGAAATAAAACGAAGCAGCAAACGCCGTTGTGTTTTTTACAGAACTTCTTTTTATTTTTAAATGCAGATGGTTTGAATTGTCTGAAGCCTATCCCAACATCAGGTCAGGCGGCACAACGGTCCCATAATTGCTTTATAAATCCAACCATTGATCGTATATCTTACACGTTTTGAAGATTCATTTATTCCACTTAGGCACCATCTGATTCCAAAGTTATTCTGGGCAGGGCATCACAAAACCAACAGATCAAAACCAGAATGCAACAATCGTAGAAAGAAAGAAAAAGAAACAAAGAACAAGAAGCTACGGCAGATCTGGCTAACCACACCCAACCTCCATCTGGCAGGGCCACCACTCAGCTTTTTTCTGGGAACACAGCCAGGCCTTAAAGGGCTTTCAGAAAGCCTACAGGATGAGAGACACGTGTATGTCAGGGGGGATCTCATTTCGTAGGACAGGTGCTAGGATGGATCTGGCTGTTGCTTTGGATACTGGAGCCAGAATGGTCTATAAGCTTCCCCTGTAAAGTGTATACATTGGTGAGACCTAACTGTGTATGTTTTATTTAGTTCGGTGGTATCAGGTGTATAGAATTGGGACAGTGGTGGGTTGCAGGTGGTACGCCCCGGTACGGATGTACCGGTGCCTGCCCGGAGCACCGGGTACCGTTACGGTACGGTGTTCCGGAGGGCCCACCCACCCACCCGAGCTCCTTACCTGTATTTGAGCTCTTCGGCACTTCCGCGCACATGCACGGAGTGCATGGCACCTGCGCGATGCTCCGCCGAGCAGCTGGAGTGTCGCGGAGGCTCCGCTGAGGTGTCACAAGAGGTAAGTATGCATGCGCTTGCTGCAAGCATTCATGTTGTGCACACCGGGCCCCGTTGCAATTGTACCGGTTGCAGGAACCGGAAGCTAAGGGGATTTTTAGTGAAATGTTTTTTATCTTTTTTAGGGGGTCCCAGGGTGGGGGGGAGGGCTAATCAGACCGGGAGGAAAGCCAGCGCCGGACAGACAGGTGAGTCCAGGAAGGATGGGGATGCGGTGGAGGGGGGGAATATAAAGGTCACTAAAGCAGAGGGTTGTCCTATTACAACGGTCGCGGGGAGGAGGGGATGCGAGGACAGGATAAGATCCCAAGGTCGGTTGGGAGACCGTGGCTGCTGGTTACGCCCGGTCGCTTGTACCAACCCCTGCAGTCTAGGTGGACAGGTGCTACAGAGCCAGGGCCTGCGGCTGATGCTTTGCAATGCAAGGTCTGTCACCAACAAGGCCCCCCTCATTAATGAGTTGATCTCAGAGGGGGAGCTAGACCTTGCAGGGATAACGGAGACCTGGTTGGGCCACGAGGGTGGTTTACCCCTCGTGGAAATGTGCCCACCGGGTTTCCATGCATTCCATCAGCCTCGGGCCCTGGGTAAGGGTGGTGGGGTGGCGGTGGTTATGCGGGAATGTTTAGAGCCGAGGGAGTTCACTGTCCCTCAGATACCCGGGTGTGAGTCCCTTGGTGTGAACTGGGGCCCAGGGAGGCAGTGGGGCTTGCTGATTGTATACTTGGCTCCTCGCTATGCATCAGCAGCCCTGCCCGAGCTCCTCGAGCTAATCTCAGCGACGGCAGTTGAGACTCCCAGACTTTTGGTCATGGGGGACTTCAACTTGCCGTCAACAGGAGCGGCTTCCGAGGTGGCTCGGGAGTTCATGGCTTCCATGACGGCCATGGACCTGACCCAATTAGTGCAGGGCCCCACTCACGAAGGGGGCCACACACTGGACCTCATTTTTGTATCTGAACAGTGGACGAGTGATCTGGGAATAGGGGATTTAGTCATCACACCCCTGTCATGGTCAGACCACTCATCCCTCCGGCTGGACTTCCCTGGCGCTATCCCCCACCGCGAGGAGGCGGAACAAGACTCTATAAACTGGTACCGCCCCAGGCACCTGATGGAATCTGATAGATTCCAGACGGAGCTTGGGCCAATACCTGTAGCCTTGTCCCGCTCCCACTCCGAGGACCTAGTGACTGCCTGGAATAGGGCAACGACTGGGGCCTTGGACCGGGTTGCGCCTTTGCGACCTCTCCTGCGGCATCGACCCACCCGGGCTCCTTGGTTTACTGAGGAGCTTAGGGTGATGAAGCGCCACAGGAGACGTCTAGAGAGCAGGTGGAGGTCCTCACGCTCCGAATCTGACCGAACACAGGTAAGAGCCTATTTGCGGACTTACCTTGTGGCAATAAGAGCGGCCAAACGTAGACATTGTGCTGCTCTTATTGCGTCCGCGGATAACCGCCCTGCCGCCCTGTTTAGGGTGACCCGCTCCCTTTTATCGCAGGGGGCGCGGGAGACACCCTTACAGGGTAGAGCAGAGGAGTTTGGGGAATATCTTCAGGACAAAATCGATCAGATCCCGAGCGGGTGGACCTCCGTCAGTGGACCAGACGAGCCGCCAACAGCGAGTCTTGAGAGACCATTCTGGGAGGAGTTTGACTCTGTTGCCCCCGAGGATTTGGACAGGTTGCGTGGACGGCTGCGACCCACCACATGTTTAACGGACCCGTGCCCCTCCTGGCTGGTACTGGCAGCCTGGGAGGTGACACGAGGCTGGCTCCTGGGCCTGGTGAACGCCTCATTGGGTGAGGGATACTTACCAACCGCCTTGAAAGAGGCGGTGGTGAGACCCTTGCTCAAGAGACCTTCGCTCGACCCAATGGAGCTAGCTAATTATCGTCCAGTCTCCAACCTCCCCTTCTTGGCGAAGGTTGTTGAGAATGTGGTGGCGCAGCAATTTCCACGACACCTAGACGAATCCGACTATCTAGACCCACGCCAGTCAGGCTTCCGACCCGGGCACAGCACTGAGACAGCCTTGGTCGCGTTGGTTGATGATCTCTGGAGGGCCAGAGATAGGGGTTGTTCCTCTATCCTGGTCCTATTAGACCTCTCGGCGGCTTTTGATACCATCGACCATGGTATCCTATTGCGCCGGTTGGAGGGGATGGGAGTCGGAGGCACCGTTTTGCAGTGGTTCGGCTCCTACCTCTCCGACCGGAAGCAATGTGTGTTGACAGGGGGGCAGAGGTCGTCCCTGAGGCCACTCACTTGTGGGGTGCCACAGGGGTCGGTCCTCTCGCCTCTCCTGTTCAACGCATATGTGAAGCCGCTGGGTGAGATCATCCGTGGTTTTGGGGTTGAGTACCATCTTTACGCTGATGATACTCAGCTGTACATTTCAACCCCAAACCACCCCAACGAGGCTGTCGAAGTGATGTCCCGGTGTTTGGAAGCCGTCGGGGTCTGAATGGGGGACAACAGACTCAAACTCAACCCCTCCAAGACTGAGTGGCTGTGGGTACCGGCACCTCGGTTCAGCCAGCTGACTCCATCGCTGGCCATAGGGGGCGAACAACTGTCCCCCGTGGAGCGGGCGCGCAATTTGGGCGTCCTCCTCGATGCCCGGCTGTCAATGGAGGACCATGTGGCAGCCGTGGCAAGGGGGGCGTTCCACCAGGTTCGCCTGGTGCGCCAATTGCGCCCCCTACTGGACCGGAGTGCCCTGCGCACGGTCACTCATGCGCTGGTGACGTCTCGCCTGGACTACTGCAATGCCCTCTACATGGGGCTTCCCTTGGGCCGCATCCGGAGACTGCAGCTAGTTCAGAACGCAGCCGCGCGGGTTATTATGGGAAGTACACGTTACTCCCACGTAACACCTCTCCTGCGCGAGCTGCACTGGCTACCTGTGGCCTTTCGGGTGCGTTTCAAGGTATTGATCACCATCTTTAAAGCGCTCCATGGCATAGGACCTAGTTATCTGCAGGATCGCATCCTACCACACACGTCCCTGCGACCTATCCGCTCACACAGGGAGGGGCTCCTCCTGGTGCCGTCTGCTAGGCAATGCCAGCGGGCGACACCTAGGAGTAGATCCTTCTCTGTGATGGGCCCAACCCTCTGGAATGACCTCCCCCCAGACATTCGAACTACCACCGACCTCCGTTCCTTCCGGCAAAAGTTAAAGACTCACCTATTTCAATCAGCTGGCCTGGCACTTTCTTAGTTTCACCTCCGGGGGATTTATTGTATTTTAATTGGGTTTGGGGTTTTAATTGTGATGTTTTTAGGATTAGAATATATTTATTTCTTAGTACAGCCTATCTCCCTCTCCAAATGTATCTTAAATGTATTTATTATTATGACTGGTTTTATTTGTATTGACTGTACACCGCCCCGAGTCCCTTTCTGGGAGAGGGGCGGTCTAAAAATCTAAGAAATAAATAAATAAATAAAACGGGATCCGGAACCCACCACTGAATTGGGACCACAGATAGAGTTTGAGTTAAGACATTTGATTGGTCATGCCTATTCACAATAATCTAGTCAACAAACAGTGGGCACTAAATTGGTACCAAATAAGGGTCAATGGAAATTAAGAGGAATTGGTCTTAGAGATTGATGGGAGCATAATGACGCTAGGCTAATTGCTCATTTTACTCCGCCCCAAAGTCTGATCTTTTCCTATTGGAGGTCACGTCAATCACTCACCAACCAACCAACCAAGGGTGGTAAATACTCTCACAAATTTTTTCTCCAGTTCTTTTCCATTAGACTACAAATGGTTTCATTTTTATCTTCACTTTCAAAATGTTCTGAATTAAAATATGAATTATACTCCATTTTTTTTCTTTATCACATGTCCACCATAGATGACAAAAAGTCCCTTCTTTACTTTTCCACTTCCAACATTCATTTGATGTACCTTTGTACATCCTAGATAACTTATCTGGTGTTAAATACCAATGATACATCATAGAGTATAATTTAATGTAAATTTTAAACCCTCCTTTTACAAGTTTCCCCATTATTCAAGCATCACGTTATATAGGAATAGCCAACAATTCATTAGGATGCCAGGGTTCCAAGTAACACTCCCAATGAAAGAAGACTCCGAGGCTTGAGTTTCCTCAAAGTTCCATTTTATTAGAGATGTCATATTGGCACATCTGGGAAAACCCCAAATCTGAAAACTTCCAGGTTCTCCCCACCCAAAAGAAAGTCCAGGTCCCTGCCCAGCACCCATATGTCTGTCACATGACCCAATCAGGCACCGTCCCAACTGGAGATGCCTCCCAGTCACACCGCTCCAGGTGCAGGGCAAGATGTCCTTGAGTCTCTGAGAAAGGAATATTATTGTCAGGCCTGCAGCCATCTTTTATTTTGGATCTTTGGCCTGCCACATTTCTACTATCTATTTTCTATTGTGGGAAAATGGGAGGGGGAATTGTACGTAGTTAGATGCTATGTATTTATTTATTTATTTATTTATTTTTATTTATTTCTTAGATTTTTAGACCGCCCCTCTCCCAGAAAGGGACTCGGGGCGGTGTACAGTCAATACAAATAAAACCAGTCATAATAATTAAATACATTTAAGATACACTTGGAGGGGGAGATAGACTGTACTAAGAAATAAATATAATCTAATCCTAAAAACATCACAATTAAAACCCCAAACCCTATTAAAATAAAATAAATCCCGGGAGGTAAAACTAAGAAAGTGCCAGGCCAGCTGATTGAAATAGGTGAGTCTTTAACTTTTGCCGGAAGGAACGGAGGTCGGTGGTAGTTCGAATGTCTGGGGGGAGGTCATTCCAGAGGGTTGGGCCCATCACAGAGAAGGATCTACTCCTAGGTGTCGCCCGCTGGCATTGCCTAGCAGACGGCACCAGGAGGAGCCCCTCCCTGTGTGAGCGGATAGGTCGCAGGGACGTGTGTGGTAGGATGCGATCCTGCAGATAACTAGGTCATATGTAGCCATAACAAAATTCTTTCTAGAAAGCCAAGGTCATCCTTTGTCTCTGCACCTGGTCAGAACTGGATGGGTGGAACTGCCAGCATGGCAGTGGAAGATTGGACCATGTGATGGACTTGTGGGTGTGGGGGACAAGATCTTGAACTTTCAACTGGGTGGGGAAAACCGGGAAGCTTTGAGTTTCGGGTTTTTCCAGACGTGCCAACATGGCTCTCTTAATAAATTGGAACTTTGAGCAATACTTTGCCTTGGACTCTGATTTAATTTTGGATGCTATTTGGAACCCTGACAGTTATTAAGACTATATACCATAGTCCTTATAATCCCCTCTCCCGTTTTCCCACAGCATTAAATGTGGCAGACCTGAAGGCCCAACGCAAAACATGGCTTCCAGGCTTGACATAGTGTGTGTGTGTGTGTGTGTGTGTGTGTGTGTGTGTGTGTGTGATGCCAGCCTGTTTTTATAGCTCTTAGCAACCGTCTCTGAATGAGGATGTGGAGATATCCTGTTGACTTGCTTCTCTTCTCCCCCCTCAGAAAACTGTTTCTCCAGTTGAAAATAGAATCTACGATTTCTATCATTTCCACTTAGATAGAAATGTGTTATGAAAGGTAATTTTATTGCAAAGAAATAATCTTCCTAATGTTAGCCATTATTTCACTCTCAGTGTGACAAGCAGGGTAAGTGTCAGAAATCGCTGTATATTTCAGTTAAACTCTCTTGACAACACAAGCAGAGGAAAGACGGAGGCACTTTTTAAAAAGGAAAAAAGAAAAGAAAACTGTATTCGTATTTTGGTGTTTTATGAAGAAACACATGTAAACGATGGCTTGTCGTTGGCCTAAAGGGAGGGTGGGGGGAAGAGTGGAAGGAAGGAGAGGAAAGGAGAAATAACACATCGCAGGAGAACATATGGCTGTGTTTCTTTGTCAAACACCTCAACGGTATCTCTTTCTAAAATGTCTTGTTATTACCATATTTTTTGGAGTATAAGATGTACCAGAGTATAAGACACATAAGGTTTTGAAGAGGTAAATTTTTAAAAAAAGTTTTTGCACTCTGCAGACCTCCCAAAAACAGCCTGTTTTTCGCGAAATGGGATCGTCCCCCCCAAAAAAGAACATGCATAACCTTTAGGAGGCTTATAGAGTACTCCTGGGGGTGGGGGGGCAAAATTGAGCAAAAAACAGCCCATTGTTTGCTCATTTTTGCGAAAAATGCCCCCAGGAGCACTCTGAAAGGCTCCTAAAGGCTATGCATGGCCATTTTTGTGAAGGAAGCAGGGTTTCAGGAAGCAAAAAATGCTGTATTCAGTGTATAAGACGCACCCAGATTTTCAGCCTCTCTTTGAGGGGAAAAGGTGCGTCTTATACGCTGAAAAATACGGTATTTCTCCATCATGCTTCTAAAAGACTTTGGCATTGCATGCCTTTTGATTCCTGTAGAATTGCTTGGCCACATGCTTTGCAATCAACCTTGTAATTCCCAGTCCGAGAACCTGAGTAAGATTTGGAGAAATTCAAAGCTTCTGGAAATTGAAAGCCTTTTAAATTCTTTGCTGGAGTCTGGTTGTTGTTTTTTTAAACAAAAATATAGCTCCTACAACACAGTTCCGCTTGTGAAATTCAGGGTACGGGTGAGGACAAAAATCTTGCAAAAAAAGAAGACAACTTTGTGGGCTGTTTTCAGCTAGAAATCACCAAAGACTAACGTTGGTTGTATGGGCTAACATTTTTGTGTACATTGATTTGGACAATTGGCAAAAACTCTGGGAAAGGAATCGGAAATTGACGTTAGCCGCAACATACAAAGAGAGTCTTTATAAAATGTTCTACAGGTGGCATCTCCCTCCCCCTTGGCAAGATTGGCCAAAATGTTTAGCAACACATCCCCAAAATGTTGGAAATGTAAAAAATCACCAGGCACATACTACCATATGTGGTGGACCTGTAAAAAGGCAAGGAGATTTTGGTTACAAATTCAGACGTGGCTAGAAAAAAATGTTTGGACAACGTATAGAATTCCAGCCAGAATTATTTCTATTAGGTATTACAGCAGAAGGCTATAGCAAAGGGTCAATATACCTAATACTTCAGCGAGAATGGTGTATGCACAGCAATGGAAAAGTGAAAATGCCACTTCAGAAAAGGAGATAATAAGGAAGGTATTAACATGCACAGAAATGGGTAGACTAAAATTAGAATTAAAAAAAACAAAGGAGACACAGAATATTATGACTCATGGAATAGATTTTATCAACAGCTGGAAACATGAGTTGGGAGTTGGAACGTGAAAAAAAATAGTCTAAGTGGACCTAAAATGAGAAATTATATATGTATTAGAATGAATACGTTGGTCAAAAATAATTGTATAAGACTAGCAATTGTATAAGACTAGGACTGTTTAAGTAGTATATATATTATTTGTCTTTCACTTGGGTTTCTATGGTGGATGAAACGGCAGGGCGTTCGATATACTTATATGTAATTAATAAAAATATATTTAAAAAAAGAAATGCCCAATGGACAGTCAATGGTTGCGCAACTAATAGAGGTAGCCTCATAATCATGTGATCAACATTAGTGCAGTTGGCAATCAGCATGTATTAATGACATGGCAACATCCTGGGGTCATCACGCTCATGTCAGAAACCCCCAGGCACTTCAGGGTTGAAAGGATTATGGCTTCAAAACCTAAGGGACAAAACTGAGCAGCATTTTTTCATGCGGCTGTTGATAAAAAAAGGATCATCAACATGACTGCCAATGTCCGATGACAGATATGGCAGAAGAAGTAGATAGACAGATAGCAAGACCTGACATGGGATCACCTTGTTACTTAAAAAAAAAAAACCTAAATGTTACAAATATCACTGATATATGTATTTTGGGGTGCAAAAATTGGAGAACCTTAACGATAAGGATGATAATGATAAAAATGGATCATGACTCTCAACAACTTTGGGAGGCTGCGATCTGCTCTGCAATGTACCGTCAGAAATGAACCCGGAGTCAGTTAAAAATGCAGACCCAACGCTATTCTCTAGCATGTCAAAAGCAAAGTGTGCCTTTCATTCCCTCTCTTCTGAAATCTCACCCTCTCTTGCCATTCCTATCAACCTTCTTTTTCTCATGGCACCTCTTCTGTAATTGTTCCAAAGGCCAATGGACTTTTTTTTCCCCTTGAAAACATTTCGCTTCTTGTCTAAGATGCTTCTTCAGTTCTGAAGAAATGAAGATGCTTCTGGGAGGAGAAGCGAAATGTCTTCAAGGACAAACAAAGGAAGTCCAGTGGCCTCCCGAAAAAGCACCTTTGGGACAACTGCGACAGGGATGATTGAGAATCTCCATAGACACTCTTCCCCAATTGTTTTGGCAGGTCCTCTGAGATGTGCCGTAACATAGAAAACAGGAGCTCAGGCAATCCTTCTGTTAGGATCCCACTTGCATTGGGGAACAGAAGCAAACAGGATGGTGGTAGATGTGTCCCTTTTCTGAAACCATTCCATACATGTGATGAAAGCAGGACCGTGTAAGCATAGCTTTAAGTACAAATGTGCTGGTTGGCCCCCATTATTATTTTTCCCCCTACAGGTTATTCCTTCTTGTGTTGGGTTTCCGTTCTCCCTTTGATCTGTTACCATTTTGTCAGATAGAACCCCATCTGGCCGTTGTTTCTTAAATTGCCCCATTTTATTTGGTGTTCTCATGATACTTATCGACGTAGTTTGTTACCAGGTGTGGGTAGCATAAGTCAGATGTGAAATTCTGCCTTTCAACAGGCTTCTCTTGTCTTCTGAAAGCAGAGTCGTATGTCCCTTTTGCTAAGTTTCTGCAGGTTTTTTCCCCCCACCGTGTCGTTATCTATCAATACTTTGGCATTTACTTCTTGACTTGCTACCTGCTTGTATTTTAAAGTGTGGGACACCAGATCTCCCAAGGGGATCCTCTTGGCTGTCGGTTCTCTGGAAATTTTCTTTCAGGCTAGGAATCTAACCCTTTTATTTCTCGTTGTATTAAATGTGCGGTTTACAAACTCTGTAAGATAAGGTTTTCATGTGTAAGATTTGGAAGCCAGACAGAAGGACAAAGTGGCGCCTGCGAGCCGATTCACACAACCGTGAGTCTTTCTCTTGAAACAGAAAACCGTCACCTCAACTTTTGATCAATTTCAGGCAAAATTCTCCTCTCATATTTAGGTTCAAGATATCTAGATCATGCTTCATTGTACCCCTATTAAGAGTTATTTATCAATATTAAATATTAAAGTTATTTATTAATATTAAGCATGAAGAGTTGTTCACTCAATTTTGCAAAGCTGCTTCTGCGGTATTTGTACTGCAAACTAGGGCATACAAAACCTTTGCCAGACCAATTCTCGAATACAGCTCGTCTGCCTGGATTCCACACTGTATATTGGACATTAATACAATCGAGCGAGTTCAGAGATATTTCACGAGATGAGTCCTCCACTCCTCTGCTCACAATAGAATCTCTTATGCCACCAGGCTTGCAATTTTGGGCTGGGACAACCTGGAACTACGCATGACCTAAGTATAGCACACAAAATTGTCTGCTACAACAATGTCAATGACTACTTTTAGGTTCAACCTCAACAATACACGGGCAAACAATAGATACAAATTTCAGGTAAATCGTTCCAAACTCGATACAGAAAATATGACTTCAGCAACAGAGTGGTCAATGCCTGGAATAGTCCCCAACTCTGTTGTTACAGCCTCAATCCTCCACAGCTTCAACTTTAAACTGTCTACCTTACCCCATTCCTAAGAGGTCTGTAAAGGAGGCATGCGTAAGCGCACCAGAGTGTTTCCATCCCTGTCCTCCTGTCCCTATTTATTCGTACACATTTCCCGTGTTCATGTCCATGTTTATACTTATACCTGTTATCTTGTACAGGTTCGACACAATAAATAAATAAATAAATAAAAATAAAGTAAATATTGAAGGATGCTTCCTTGCATCTTAAAGTGGCAAGAGATGAAAATAAATTTTCATTTGCGCTTTTTCCATAAAGAAAGTTAGAAAAGTATGCTCCTTCCTTCTTAGAAAGAACATTCTTGATATCAGTAAGCAAGATTTAGTTGGTGTTTCTGGGTGCCTTTTAACTGATACAGAAGATGATTAGGGGACTGGAGGCTAAAATATATGAGGAATGGTTGCAGGAACTGGGTATGTCTAGTTTAATGAAAAGAAGGACTAGGGAAGACATGATAGCAGCATTCCAATATCTCAGGGGTTGCCACAAAGAAGAGGGAGTCAAACTATTCTCCAAAACACCTGAGGGCAGGACAAGAAGCAATGGGTGGAAACTAATCAAGGAGAGAAGCAACTTAGAACTAAGGAGAAATTTCCTGACAGTTAGAACAATTAATCCGTGGAACAGCTTGCCTCCAGGAGTTGTGAATGCCCCAACACTGGAAGTCTTTAAGAAGATGTTGGATAGCCATTTGTCTGAAATAGTATAGGGTTTCCTGGCTAGGCAGGGGGTTGGACTAGAAGACCTCCAAGGTCCCTTCCAACTCTGCTAATGTATTGTATTATTATAAGAAAATAGTTTTTTATATATATAAAAAAGGATTGGTCTTTGAGGTCTGCAGCAGGGGTGTCCAAGTTTGGTAATATTAAGACCGATGGACTTCAACTCCCAGAATTCAAAATCAAAATTTGAATCAGATTAAAAATTTGGATGTTTGGCAACTGACTCCTATTTAGGACAATTGCAGTGCCCTGGGCTCATGGCATCTCTTTTTATGGCCTGCTAAGAAACAAAGACAATAGGAAAGCCAGATTCACATAACAACCCTGGCCTATTAACACAGCAACTGCAGGGATTCACTTAACAACGCTGGCAAGAAATGTCATAAGATGGGGAAAACCTCAAAACAACTGCCTCATTTAGCAACAGATTATTTTGGGCTCAATTGTGGTTTGCCACCATTGTGACTACCTGTGGTTTGTGACATGTAACAGGGATTAACTTTACCCAATCATCCGGGCAAAATTTCAAACTCCAAAAACGTCACCAGTATAAGATTTCCAGTAACAGTCGTAGATCAAACTGAAATACATTTTCTAATAGGGTTTTACACAGTTGATAGTTATTAAATTGTCTGATATAATTATTTTTTTGATGATCACTTACATGTACTGTTGGGAAAAAAGCAACCGACAGATAAGAATGCTTTAATTGCCAATGCTGAGCTTGTAGAGAAATATGGGATTATTCGAATCCATTCAGAGGCCATGTAGATTTTACTATTTGCATGACACAAGAAGCACATTAACAGCTAACAGAAAATACCCCGGGTCTCCCTTCCCCCCTCCGTGGCCATCACAAATCTTTACATTTGTAGACCTTGTTCCATTATGCCAGGGGTGTCCAAACTTGGCAACTTTAAGACTTGTGGACTTCAACTCCCAGAAGCTCTGCTGGCTGGGGAATTCTGGGCGTTGAAGTCCACAAGTCTTAAAGTTGCCAAGTTTGGACACCCCTGCATTATGCATTCTGATTCTGCGGTAAAATTGGAGTAAGTCAAACATTTTGTCAATGGGCAACAAGGTTCCAAACCTTCCATGAAACAAACAAAGATTTTGTGATGTCCAGATTACTTATAGAGGGTGTTGTTGTTTTTTTGTTGCCAAGAGATTTGTGGTTTGCTGAGATGTTTGTGTGTCTGTTCTTTCTCTTTCATCCCTTCAATACCTGAAAAGGAGAAGGGTAGAAGGAAAGGTATGTTGGAAGAAAGGTCCTTCTGGGTTCAGTTCCAAGTGGGGAAAAAGACACTGGAATCATGGAAGGGGAAGGATACTGCAAAATCCCCCTCCCCTCCCCTGGGAGAAGAATACTGCAAAATCTCCATTCCCTCCCCACTCTGGGGCCTGCGAGAGGTGGCATTTGCCAGTTCTCTGAACTGCTCAAAATGTCCACTACTGGTTCTCTAGAACCTGTCAGAACTTGCTGGATTTCACGTCTGGGCAGGGGTCTTAGTTAACTTTGTAGGATGACTATGTCCCAAGTCTTGCTGAATCTGATGTCATCTT
The DNA here is from genome assembly GCF_964273705.1 of Natrix helvetica. Classification (NCBI taxonomy): domain Eukaryota; kingdom Metazoa; phylum Chordata; class Lepidosauria; order Squamata; family Natricidae; genus Natrix; species Natrix helvetica. Next base: position 11,378,580 of record NC_138551.1, read on the forward strand.
CCCAGGTGCCATGTGGTTAGTTCTGTTGCTAGATGGGTAGAGGGCTAATCCTATCATGTCCTGAGGACCATGCCTTAATCCCATCACCCTGCAGCTGAAGGGAGTAGATCTTTGTTAGAATAGATTGGCTCAGGCCTTAATGGGCCATTGACAAAGGGGGAGCAAGATGAGTTTCTTTCTCCCTTTTAGGGGAAATATCCTTTTAATATTTCCTAAAATATTTCATTTTCCTAGGAGAGGGGTGGGTGCTTACTTCCTACAGACATAGAGTAGTCAACATAGATCACCAGGTAATACATATCAAAAGTCCTACTTCTACAACAGGCAGATTCAGGAACACCAATGGAAAAAGCGATAGCGGTAGCTACCTGATGCTGCAGTTGCTCTTTCTCTGTTGTTCCACTTGGGTAACTCACATTTCATTTGCCATGTCAGCCAAAATCCAGGGGAAGCTCGTTAAAGAGAGATCCAACCTAGAAGTAAGGAGAAATGTTCTGACAGTGAAAACAATATCAACAGAATAGCTTGCCTCCCAGAATTGTGGGTGATCCATCAGTGGAGGTTTTTCATAAATTAACTAGAATAGAATAAAATAACAATGTTGGAAGGGACCTTGGAGGTCTTCTAGTCCACCCCCTGCCAAGGCAGAAAATCCTACACCACTTCAGACAAATGGTTATCCAATCTCTTCTTAAAAACTTCCAGTGTTGGAGCATTCACAACTTCTGGAGGCACATTGTTCCAAAAAATTATTGATCTAACTGCACAGGTACAGTATAGGTGGTACCTTGCTCAATAGTAATAACTGTGAAAGGGATCTTGGAATCCTAGTGGACAACCATTTAAATAGGAGCCAGCTGTGTGCAGCAGCTGCCAAAAAAGCCAACACAGCTCTAGGCTGCATCAACAGAGGGATAGAATCAAGATCAAGTGAAGTGTTAATATCACTTTATAATGACTTGGTAAGGCCACACTTGGAGTACTGCATTCGGTTTTGGTCGCCACAATGTAGAAAAGATGTTGAGACTCTGGAAAGAGTGCAGAGAAGAGCAACAAGGATGATAAGGGGACTGGAGACTAAAACATATGAAGAACGGTTGCAGGAACTGGGTATGTTTAGCTTAAGAGAAAGAAGGACTAGGGGAGACATGATAGCAGTGTTCCAATATCTCAGGGGTTGCCACAAAGAAGAGGGAGTCAAACTCTTCTCCAGGGCACCTGAGGGTAGAACAAGAATCAATGGGTTCTTGTTCAATGGGAGAGAAGCAACTTAGAACTGAGGATAAATTTCCTGACAGTGAGAACAATGAATCAGTGGAACAGAAGTTGCCTCCAGAAGTTATGAATGCCCCAACACTGGAAGTCTTTAAGAAGATGTTGGATAGCTATTTGTCTGAAACGATATAGGGTTTCCTGCCTAGGCAGGGGGTTGACTAGAAGGCCTCCAAGGTCCCTTCCAATTCTGCTATTGTATACTTGTAACTGTCAGGAAATTTCTACTTAGCTCTAAGTTGCTTCTCTCCTTGATTAGTTTCCACCCATTGCTTCTTGTTCTACCCTCAGGTGCCTTGGAGAATAGTTGGAGTCCCTCTTCTTTGTGGCAACACCTGAGATATTGGAACAATGCTATCATGTCTCCCCTAGTCCACAACTTCTGAAGGCAAGATGTTCCTCTGTTTAATTGCCCTCACTGTTAGGAAGTTTCTTCTTAATTTTGGGTTGCCTTTCTCCTTGATTAATTTCCATCCATTTTTCTTGTCTTCCTTTCTGGTGCTTTTGGAAAATAAATTGACCCCCTCCTCTTTGTGGCAGCCTGTCAAATACTGGAACATTGCTGTCATGTCGCCCCTCGTTTTTCTTTTCTCTAGACCAGCCAAACCCAAATCCTGCAACCGTTTTTCATAAAAATAAGATATAATAAAATAACTTTTATTCATAAGAATAAGAAATATGACATTAACAGAGGTGTGTAGAGATGGTTGTCTAGGCAAATAAAAAAAACCAGACTATCCAGATGACATTCCAAAGTGTAATATAAGAGCAGGCAGAGCCTGAGAGGTGGAGTCAAACAAGTAATAATCTTAGAGCAGGGGTGTCCAAACTTGGGAACTTTAAGACTTGTGGACGTCAACTCCCAGAATTCCCCAGCCAGCAGAGCTGGCTGGGGAATTCTGGGAGTTGAAGTCCACAAGTCTTAAAGCTCCCAAGTTTGGACACCCCTGTCTTAGAGTCATTACCTTCCCACAAATGTCCAAATTCAATCCATTTTTTAAATTCTGTTGACACTTATCTAGTGCCAATTTAGTGCTGACAATTACTTGACTACTGTATAGTCTTATGAATAGGCATGAACAAAAACTCTTCTTAACTGGAACTTAATGTGTGGTCTCAGTTCGTTGCACCTGACACAAAGTGACTCAGAAAGAGCCCTCATTTAATTCACTAAACTATAAGAAGCTTTTGTTATGACAGCCAATCTCAATTTTTTAAAAAAAGCACTTTTGGTCTTCTTGTGGAATTGATTTCATCGTCTGGTGTACCTAGCGATATTGACAGGTATCTCTAAGAGAAGAGATATGTCTTCACCTCCCGGTTGTAAATTTCCAAGCGATGTTTAGCTGGCTACCAAGGAACAAAATGGTGGGCCTTGTTTGATGTTGCGAACCTATAATTATGTTTGTATGCTGTTAGAAAAGAAGAAGAAAAGAAAAGAAAACAGCAGGCTTGCAGGGAGATGTTTTTGTAAATGAAATTGCCAGTGTAAATATGCCAACCATATAAAAGCTGTAGCCTACTACACAAGTTAAGTGAGCACATGGCTGCATTCCTATATATATATATAAGGCGATCAATCCGGTCAGTCCTAGAGGAGATCAACCCTGACTGCTCTTTAGAAGGCCAGATCCTGAAGATTTAAACTCAAATACTTTGGCCACCTAATGAGAAGGAAGGACCAGTGACGTGCGGTGAGGTTTATGACTGGTGAGGCACTGACACAGTGCTGGGTTTCAAATATTTTTAGACTTGTGGACTTCAACTCCCAGAATTCCACAGCCAGGCATGCTCAGTTCCAATTTAAAGCGACAGCATTTGTTTTTCTCCTTTGCTCCTTTTTTCTTTTTCTTTTTCTTCTCCTTCCCCTCCTTCCTCCCTCTCTCCCTTCCTCCCCCTCTCTCAAACACACACACACACACACACACACACAGAAGTTGGATTGGACTATCTCTCCTACCCCTTCCCTCTCTCACTCACTCTCAAACAAACCCCCCCACACACAAAAGTTGGATTGGATATCTTTTCCAGTGGCTTGAAAGCAGCTCCTCTGCCATCCCCCCCATTCCCCTGCTGCCTTTCCCAAACACCTCCACCATTGCAAATGCAGCCTGCTGTCTGGGTGGGAAATGCCTGGAACACAATAAAGCCCACCCACCACCTCCTGCTGGCAGGCTGGGGTGAGAGGAGAGGCAGAGAAGCCGGAGGGGAGCCGAGCCGAGCCTTCCAAAAGAAAGAGGCTGGGGGGAAGTGTGTGTACTACAGCATGGCTCTTTGCCTGGCTTTCTGCCTCCTACTGTGGTCTCCTCAGTGCTCGCTTGTGCTCTCCCTCCCCAAGTGTAGTTTGATTGCAGGTGGAGCCACGTTGCCTTTTCAAATTTGTAATCAGTGAAGCTGGGCTAGATTTTTATATAGTTTTATCCAGCTGTGTGTGTGTGAGAGAGAAATGAATGGGGGCCTGGGGAGGAAGTCACTACACTTGGGGAGGGAGAGCTCCAGTGAGGTTAAGCAGAGTCATCCATGGTGAGGCAGCAACTAGCTCAGCTTTTTCCTTTTCCTTTTTTTTTAATGATGAGAGTGGTGAGGCTATGCCTCACTTGCCTCACCTGACTGCACGTCACTGGGAAGGTCTCACTGGAGAAGAGCCTCATGCTGGGAAAGATTGAGGGCAAAAGAAGAAGGGGACGACAGAGAATTAACTTTTAACTTTAACTTTTATTTAATTTATAAACCGCGCCCTCTCCCAGAAGGGACTCGGGGCGGTGTACAGTCATATTAAAACACAATATAAATACATAAATATAAATAAATATAGATGGAGGAGGTAACATATAAACTGTACAATAATAGTTAAAATTAAAATTGGAGATACATTAAAAACTACCCCTGAAAAAGCTACCCCAGAATAAAATGTTTGCCAGGAGGTTAAAAATGGAACTATAAATGGGCCAGGCCAGCTAATTGAGAATGAGGTGACTGCAGTGGTGGGTTGCCAATTTTGTTACTACTGGTTCGGGCATACTCCTGCCTGTGCTCGTGTACATGACGCTTCTGTGCAAAATTGTCAGGGCAGGTGGGCAGAGTCTCCCGCCGCTGCTACTACTGAACCGGGAGCAACCCACTTCTGGGTGGCTGGATGGAGTCACCAAAGCAGTATGCATGAGCTTAAATGGACTCCAGAGGATGGTAGAGGACAGGAAGGCCTGGAGGAACGCTGTCCATGGAGTCGCGATGGGTCGGACATGACTTCGCAACTAACAACGACAAAGTCAGTTGCGTTAATTTGTGTGTAAACTTCTGTCACATTGCATTCTGCTTTACACTGAGCGTAGCAGGTGGCAACTATCCAAACTTTATTACAGCTATTGTGCGTATCTATAGTTTAATAAATTCTCCTGAAGTTTTAAAAATGGGACCAAATTTAATGGGGCGGAAGAAGCCGGAGAAAGAAAGGTGAAGTTTGAAAATGGAGTGGATCCCACTCAGAGGTGGTTTTCAGCAGGTTCTGACCAGTTCTGGAGAACCAGTAGCGGAAATTTTGAGTAGTTCGGAGAAACAGTAAATACCACCTCTGACTGGCCCCGCCCCCATCTATTCTCTGCCTCTCAAGTCCCAGCTGATCGGGAGGGAATGGGGATTTTGCAGTATCCTTCCCCTGCCACGCCACCAAGCCACGCCCATAGAACTGGTAGTAAAAAAAAAATTAATCCCACCACTGATCCCGCTTCAGGAAAACTTTCCCAGTGGATCCTTATGGGAGGCACAGATGAAGAATAATCTGGAAGGCTGCTGACTCCTCCATTTTACTATGCACCTGTCCTCTTCCCTTTTGGTCACGTGACCAAGAGCGAAAACGATTATTAAGGGCCGGAAAGAATTCCAGAAGCCACATTCTGCCTGCTTCAAAGTTGGCAACCTTAAGGTTTGTGGACTTCAATTCCCAACATTCCTCAGCATAGCTGGCTGAGGAATGCTGGGAGTTGAAGTCCACAAATCTTAAGGTTGACAGCTTTGGAGAGCCCTGCTTTAGACCTCTTGTAATGGCTTTTATTTATTTATCATTTTACTGATTTGATGGGTTTTTTTTTACCCCACCTTTATTATTTTTGCAAGTAACTCAAGGTGGTGAACATACCTAATATTCCTTCCCATTTTTCCCTACAACCACAGCCCTGTGAGGTGACTTGGGCTGAGAGAGAGAGAGTGGGTCAAAGTCAGCCAGGCAGCTTCTCATGCCTAAGAAGGGACTAGAACTCACACTCTCCTAGTTTCTAGACTGGTGCCTTAACCAGTAGAACAGTCTGGCTCTCGCTCAACTGGATTTAGAGTTCTCCTAAAGTTACAACTTTAGGGGACTGGAGACTAAAATATATGAAGAATAGTTACAGGAACTGGGTATGTCTAGTTTAATAGAAAGAAGGACTAGGGGAGACATGATAGCACTGTTCCAATATCTCAGGGGTTGCCACAAAGAAGAGGGATTCAAATTATTCTCCAAGGCACCTGAGGGTAGAACAAGAAGCAATGGGTGGAAACTAATCAAGGAGAGAAGCAACTTATAACTGAGGAGAAATTTCCTGACAGAACAATTAATCAGTGGAACAGCTTGCCTCCAGAAGTTGTGAATGCCCCAACACTGGAAGTCTTTAAGAAGATGTTGGATAGCCATTTGTCTGGAATGGTATAGGGTTTCCTGCCTAGGCAGGGGGTTGGACTAGAAGACCTCCAAGGTCCCTTCCAACTCTGCTATTGTATTGTATTGTATTGTATTGTACAACACTTTTCAGGAGAGTTTCTTTTTTATATAACAGTTTTTTATTAGTTTATATTTATAATATAGAACACAAAGAAAATACAAAATTAAATCATAGGGAAAAGAGGGAAGGAAAAGTGAGGGAAATAAAATGAAAAAGAAAAAAGAAAAACCAGCATTGACTTCCAATTCCTTTTGGTGCAGTAGAATAAGGCACTAACATCAAACCGCAACTTTTACATCATAGTACAAACTAGCCTTTTCTATAACAACAAATCTATCTAATTGGTAAAACCCCAAATCGAAGTTTCGTTTTTTCCCACCTCAAGCACAAAATCCAGAAGTGGTTTCCAAGTAGAGAGAAAAGTATTTGTATTTTTTTTTCTTTGATCAAAACAGACAATTTGGCCGTCTCTTCTGACTCCATCAATTTTGCAACCATTTGTCCATTGTGGGGATCAGGGTGACCTTCTATTGCTGTGCATAAAGTCGTCTTTCTGCCATCAACATATATAAAACACCAAAGTTCCTAATTTTCTCCCAGGTCATTTTCCCTTAACCCCCCTCCCCCCCCCAAAAAAATTTCTGGTTTTCTCTTTATATTCACTTTAAGAACTTTTCAGGCGAGTTTCAAGGACTGCAGCAGAAGCTTTCTTGACTCTGTAACTATCGGTACTACTACTACTATTGCTACTACTATTACTACTACTACTACTACTACTACTACTACTACTACTACTTTCTCCTCCTCCTACTCCTACTCCTCTTTTTCTTCCTCCTCCTCCTCCCCTCCTCCTCCTCTTCCTCCTCCTCCTCCTCCTCCTCTTCCTCTTCTTCTTCTGCTTCCTCTTCCTCCTCCCCCTCCTCTTCCTCCTCCTCCTCCTCCTCCTCCTCTTCTTCTTCCCTTTCTTCTTCGTCTTCTTCCTCTGCTTCCTCCCCTTCCTCCCCCTCCTCTTCTTCTCCTCCTCCTCCTCCTCTTTCTTCTTCTCCATTTATTAGGTTTTTTATTCTGCCTTTGTTATTCCTCCTCCTCCTCCTCCTCCTCCTCCTCCTCCTCCTCCTCCTCCTCCTCCTCCTCCTCCTCCTCCTCCTCCTCCTCCTCCCCCCCCCCCTTGAATGAAACCTTGGAATAAGCACACCTAACAGCAGGCACTTTAGCTGCTCAAGACGTTTAACCCAAGTTGTGAGAAATAATCTTGTTGAAAGCCTACAATGGAAAAGGAAGAAAGTGTCAGTTTTTGAAGCCAGGGATGTTTCTTGGAACCCTGACAGAAAGTTTGTCGGACTTATGAAAATATCACTTCCTCCTGGCCTCCTATTGATCCGGGAGAGTTTTAAGAGCATTTTAAAGGGGGGGGGGGGGGACACACTCAAGAGCTCTGTGGACCGTTAAGATTTATTTCACTAGAGGGCGCTACTACTTCATTGCCAGTTTGTACAAAGGACAAAGAACAACACCAGCTTGGTTGTTTAACTTACTTTGTGCCCTCGTTTTTTCAGAGGCAAATTTAATCACTTTGAGATAGTGGGACTTTTGAGTAATGGTTCGTCATATTAACTAGGGAACGAAAGGGCTTTGCTTGCAAACCACCATTCAAAGCCTCTTGAATCCTGATCACTTTGCATTCTGGATCCTTGGTACGATGACCCTTCTGGCATGGCACACTTCTGAAGGAATGGATGCTGGGAATTTAATCGGTGTTTCATAAAGGAAGGTTTTCTTTAGGGATTGCCTTGCACCGGGCACTTCTTGAAAATCCTGGATGGGAACTATGGAAATCTGAATTCAAACCCATGTTAGGTTTTGAATCTCAGCGGAGAACTTAGGGCGAGAGCAAATCCCACAATCCTGGTGGGTAGTTGGTGCAGATACAATGAGGAAAAAAATAAAAGCCCAGGTGCATCGCCCGGATTTCTTTCGGAGGGCACAAGGGGGACATGCTGAATTTTTCAAAGAGACTTTTATGCAACTCAACATCCAAATGCACTCTGGAATAAGATGTGCATCAATGCCTCATTATTTATTGAATAAACAGGTATTTGTTTTATTCCAATAAAGAAAGCCCATCTGCGTGGCATAAATGCATACATGAATACTTTTCAAAGATGGACCCGATGGAAAATTGGGGATGTGAAGGCTACTGTCTCAAATGTTTCTTTTTCTTTTAACTTGAATCTCCTGGGGTCTACATTTGCATTGTCATTGTATCCGGCACAGAAAAATGTGGGCCTTTTTTGAGCGCAAAAATTCCCAGGCTAGCCCATAATCATATGGAGTGAAGACATTCGGCTGCCTCCTCCCCCCCCCCTCCTCCTCCTCCTCCTCCTCCTCCTCCTCAGGTTTAGCAAGAATAAATACTCTATTGATTAATGGAACACTCATCCGTTACTCTCCTTTTATCTAGGCCAGGGGTGTCCAAAAAAAATATGCCATACTTCATTTAATTCTCCAGGGAAAGATTGAAGGCAAATGAGGTCCAGGCAGAAGAACATCGTGACTTCAAAACCTAAGGGACTGGTTTGGACAAAACTCAGCAGCATTTTTTCATGCAGTTGTTGACAAAAATAGGATTGCCAACATGATCGCCAACATGCGATGACAGATATGGCAGAAGAAGAGGAGGAGGAGGAGGGGTGTCCGACCTTGGCAACTTTAAGACCTGTGGACTTCAGCTCCCAGAATTCCCCAGCCAGCCAAGGGAGTTGGGAGTTGAAGTCTGGGAGTTGAAGTCCACAGGTCTTAAAGTTGCCAATGTCGGAAATCCCAATTTAGGCAATGAGCTTCATCATCTACCACATTCTTTTCGATGCCAGCAGACATACCAGTATACTCCACAATTTACTATTTCCATCTGTTGTCTTTCTTTCAAATAAGGTGTCAGGCAGGATGGTTGGCAGAAATTGGAGTCAAAGCATTTCAGGATTTCGGTTCTCAATTGAATGAACACATACATGTGATTTGTTTGTGACAACTGTTGGGGAAGTGTACAAGCATCCAATTCAGTTCAGCCTTCTTTCATTCCCCCCTTCGTTTATTTCGATTGGTGAGTTTAGCAAAAAGAAAAAGAAATATACCATCAATTCTATGGATTCTCTTAACTTACACGTTTCGCATACATTTTTCTTAATTTATTTGGGAGTGGGGTGGAGGCAAAGAGTTTCCTCTTATGATAATATTTCTATGCCTGCTTTCCCTTGATATTGGCTTGCATTTTTTTAAAGCCGCAAACTACAACTGTAAAATATTTCAACCCCGCAAGTGCGTTTGGCTTCTTTTTATGAATTTGGGAGCAAAGTGAGATAATTGATTTTGGGGAGGGAAAACAACAACAACAGATTGACGTCAACTTATTTTCCAAAGCACCAGAGGGCAGGATAAGAAACAATGGATGGAAACTAATTAAGGAGAGAAGCAACCTGGAATTGAGGAGAAACTTCCTAACAGTGAGGATAATTAACCAGAAATTGTGGGTGCTACATCACTGGAAGTTTTTAAGAAGAGATTGGACAGTCACTTGTCTGAAATGGGATAGAGCAATGATGGCAAACATTTTCGGCTCCAAACTGGAACACGTGTGCATATATGTATGTGGACATGCCAGAGCATCCAAAACCTGAAGACCAGCTGCCTGGTTTTGGGGCTTTTGGGGGGCCATTTCAGGCCATTTTCAGGACGTTTTCGGGCTGGTTTCCAGGCTGTTTTCTGGCAGTTTTTCGCCTGTTTTCAGGCCAAAAACGGCTTGAAAACTGCCCTAAAAACAGCCTGCTTTGGGGGCATTTTTTGGCTGTTTTCTGGTGCTCTGGCACTCACAAAGACCAGCTGGAAACCATTAGTGCTAGAAACCAGAAGAGCAGCTGGCAACAGCCCGTGTGCCCACAGAAAGGGCTCTGTGTGCCACCCCCGGCACCCGTGCCATAGGTTCGCCATCAGAGGGATAGGGTTTCCTGCTTGAGCAGAGGGTTGGACTAGAAGACCTCCAAGGTCCCTTCCGGTTCTATTCTGATTAATGGAACTACTGCTGTGAATGTACAAATCTGGGTGCAACATAAACTGTCAGGAGAATGAGTGAACGTTAGAGTCAGAAAACTTCATTCTCAGTGGACAAGATAAGTGACAGTAGTAAATCAGTTGGAGCTAGAAGGCTTTGAAACTGGTGAGGAACGGAAAGGATTTGGCAGTTCGAATCTCATGGGACTCAAGGTTGACTCGGCCTTCTAGGCTTCTGAGGTGGGTAAAATGAGGACCCAGATTGTTGGGGGCAAATATGCTGACTCTGTAAACCGCTTAGAGAGGGCTGTAAAAGCACTGTGAAGCAGTTTATAAGCCTAAGCGCTGTTGGTATTTACATTGTTTTCATTTCCATATTCCCCATCTGTTAATTACAACCGAAGAAGCTTCTGGAATGAGAAGTGAAACATCTTCACGAAATATCGAGAAAGCCCAGTTGCCTTTTTTTGAAAGCATCTTTGGGACAACCATGATCTGAATGACGGAGAACCTCGGTAGAATAAACAGCTTCTTCAGCTATCTACCACTTGGTTTTCTCAGAATATCCTGGAATTGGCATCCGGAGTCTACACCTGAACAGGAAATGTGAACTTATATAGGGACGTGGTGGTTCAGTGGCTAAGACGCTGAGCTTGTCGATCAGAAAGGTCGGCAGTTTGGTGGTTTGAATCACTAGCGCCACGTAACGGAGTGAGCTCCCATTACTTGTCCCAGCTTCTGCCAGCCTAGCAGTTCGAAAGCATGTAAAAATGCAAGTAGAAAAATAGGGACCACCTTTGGTGGGAAGGGAACAGCGTTCTGTGTGCCTTCAGCATTTAGTCATGCCGGCCACATGACCACGGAGACGTCTTCGGGCAGCGCTGGTTCTTCGGCTTTGAAACGGAGATGAGCACCTCCCCCTAGAGTCGGGAACGACTGGCACATATGTGTGAGGGGAACCTTTACCTTTTGATAGGGACAGAAAGCCATGTAGCTTATCTATCTTGCTGTGTCTGTTTTTCAGCAAAGTGTGCAGACTGAACCCTAACCTACCAGTCAAGTTTTTTTAAAAAAAACTAGAAAAGTTTGCTACTCAGAACATGTATGTCAGCAACTAGGGGGTTAGGGACAGGATTATCAACAAGAGGACCATTGCATGGCTCTTACCTTGTTATGTGGATTTAGTTTTCCTATTTAGGCATAATTACAGATCAGATCTAATTACAAACTTGGCCTTTGGACAATGGGAGGTGAGGGGAAGGATGTCAGTCACTGTTTCTTTTCAAAGTTGGTCTGGAATATTATCCAATTGTGTTGGGCCTGGGGGAAGTGGGGGAGAGATTTCAAAGTATAGAAAGGAACAAAAGCCAGCATCAGATCTAAATATGGAAGGTTGTAGATATTTGATCTGTTTTCAGTTTGAATTCATGAAATTGATCAAGAAAACTATACTCATCTTTAGATTGTTGTGAATTTTTTAATGGTTTTCACCACAAGGGATTTGTGTTCATTTTTTTCTAAAACTTTGAACAGGATTTTGTCTGTCTGTCTGTCTGTCTGCCTGTCTTGCTGGCTGCCATCTATCTATCTATCTATCTATCTATCTATCTATCTATCTATCTATCTATCTATCTATCATCTATCTATCTATCTATCTATCTATCATCTATCTATCATCTTTCTTTCTTTCTTTCTTTCTTTCTTTCTTTCTTATCTCATCTATCTATCATCTTCCTTCTTTCTTTCTTTCTTTCTTATCTCATTTATCTATCTATCTATCATCTATCTATCTATCTATCTATCTATCTATCTATCTATCATCTATCTATCATCTATCTATCTATCTATCTATCTATCTATCTATCTATCTATCTATCTATCTATCTATCTATCATCTATCTATCATCTCTGTCTATCTGTCAAATCTATCATCCACCCATATTACCACAGGATAACTCTGGGTATCTTAGGCTGGTTTAGGACAAAGAAGATTGTCTTGCAAAAAGAGGAATCTGGATTGTTAATTATTGTTGATGATTGTATGAAATGTTTTTTGAAAACCAGTAACTTTGAGATTGGGGGTATACAATCTGAGACCCTCAGCTGCAATCATCAGAGACCTCCAAAAGTTGTTACAAAATTTTAATTTACAATGTGACAGAGGGGGGGGGAATGATTAGAGAGAGCAATCGTATTATCTATATTTAATTTTAATTAAATGTAAATGACATTGGAATGAAATCCATTTTTTGAAACCACTTTTTATCCTGAGGTAGTGCAGGCCTCTCCTTTAGGACATCAATTAAGAGGCATTTTGGGTTTTTGGTCTGGAAAACCCATCATAAATCACGGTAAGATTTTCCTGAGGTTACCTTAAACCCAACATAAGATTATAATCATAGGCTTTAGGAGGAAACCACAAGGGAGTCCCAGGATTATAGCTAAGGCAGGGAAATCAAAGAAACATCCAAAACAATAACAATCACAGACCCCTTTTCACATATTTAGAGAACTACCCTGTACCTCTAGTTACCAGCAACAGAGCTTGACTTGAAGAAGAATGTATAATCATAAAATGATTATTATGCAGATGTATGATGAAAGTGAAAGTGTGGAATGAAATGAAGTTCCACCATGTTGTTGTTGTTGTTAGTTGCAAAGTCATGTCCGACCCATCGTGACCCCACGGATAATGTTCCTCCAGGCCTTCCTGTCCTCCACCATCCTTTGGAGTCCATTTAAGCTCACGCCTACTGCTTCGGTGACTCCATCCAGCCACCTCATTCTCTGTCGTCCCCTTCTTCTTTTGCCCTCCATTGTTCCCAGCATTAGGCTTTTCTCCAGGGAATCCTTCCTTCTCATTAGGTGGCCAAAGTATTTGAGTTTCCTCTTCAGGATCTGGCCTTCTCAAGAGCAGGTTGATCTCCTCTAGGACTGACCGATTTGATTGCCTTGCAGTCCAAGGGACTCGCAGGAGTCTTCTCCAGCACCAGAGTTCAAAGGCCTTTATTTTTTGGCACTCAGCCTCTCTTATAGTCCAACTTTCACAGCCATCCATTGCAACTGGGAAAATCATAGCCTTGACTATACACACTTTTGTTAGCAGGGTGATGTCTCTGCTTTTTACTATACTGTCTAGATTTGCCATAGCTTTCATCCCCAGGACCAAGCGTCTTTTAATTTCTTGGCTGCAGTTCTAATGCTACTTGGGCCTTGTTTTATATCTTAAGACAGGGGTGTCCAAACTTGGGAACTTTAAGACTTGTGGACTTCAACTCCCAGAATTCTGGGAGTTGAAGTCCACAAGTCTTAAAGTTCCCAAGTTTGGACACCCCTATCTTAAGGTCTGATGTCAAATTTGTGTCCATTAATTTGTTTCCACAAAGTTGGTTCCGTTGTTCCTTGGCAGAATCTATCTGGCCACTATAAACCAGTACTGTTGCCCTTCATACTTTCGGATGGAGAAGATTTTGTTGGATAGGCAGCTCTTTCCAGGGAAAGTCCTACGGATATGAATGATGCTTTAAATGCATTAAATATTTTGAATAAATGTTAAATGTTTGAAATAAATAAATGATCAATTAAATTTAAACTTTCTTAGTGCCCCCCTGAGGATAACGTACATCAGGGGGTCTCCAAGCTTGGAGACAGATATCTGCTTTACATAATTGACCCACATGCTCGATGCATTCTGGATTTCAAAGTTTCCTTACTCCTTTCTATCATTTGCAACTTTTTATGTAAATTAGTATTATTTTCAGTAATACAATACAATACAATAGTAGAGTTGGAAGGGACCTTGGAGGTCTTCTAGTCCAACCCCCTGCCTAGGCAGGAAACCCTATACCATTTCAGACAAATAGCTATCCAACATCTTCTTAAAGACTTCCAGTGTTGGGGCATTCACAACTTCTGGAGGCAAGCTGTTCCACTGATTAATTGTTCTAACTGTCAGGAAATTTCTCCTCAGTTCTAAGTTGCTTCTCTCCTTGATTAGTTTCCACCCATTGCTTCTTCTTCTACCCTCAGGTGCCTTGGAGAATAGTTTGATTCCCTCTTCTTTGTGGCAACCCCTGAGATATTGGAACAATGCTATCATGTCTCCCCTAGTCCTTCTTTCTCTTAAGCTAGACATACCCAGTTCATGCAACCGTTCTTCATATGGTTTAGTCTCCAGTCCCCTAATCATCTTTGTTGCTCTTCTCTGCACTCTTTCTAGAGTCTCCACATCTTTTTTACATCGTGGCGACCAGAACTGAATGCAGTATTCCAAGTGTGGCCTTACCAAGGCATTATAAAGTGGTATTAACACTTCACGTGATCTTGATTCTATCCCTCTGTTGATGCAGCCTAGAACTGTGTTGGCTTTTTTGGCAGCTGCTGTACACTGCTGGCTCATATTTAAATGGTTGTCCACTAGGACTCCAAGATCCCCTTAATAATTAAGGATTGAACTGATGGATTTGTTATACTCTAAATAGATGTTTAGACAGGATTTAGCATTTTGGTCCAACTATCAATTGTCAAGCACCTGGGATAGGCAGATGTTGCTTAGAGGTGTTAAAGATATTGTCACAGGATGTAAGCTGTCCCAAGTAAGCTGCCTTTTGCAATTGACTGATGTTGATTTTGTCAATGCCGATGGTCTGTAGAGATTTTCAGTCATCCAGATAATGGTTGTCCCAAAGGTGGTTTTTTTAAAAAGAATATAATTCTTTATTGGCCAAGTGTGATTGGACACGCAAAGTATTTGTCTTTGGTGCATATGCTTACAGTGTACATAAGATAAGATACATTCGGCAGGAATCATAATGTATAAAACTTAATTATAGTCATAAGGTACAAATAAGCAATCAATATCAATATAAATCGTAAGGATACAAGCAACGAAGTTACAGTCCTGCAGTCATAAGTGGGAGGAGATGGGTGTAGGAATGATGAGAAGACTAATAGTAATAGTAATGCAACCTTAGTATATAGTTTGACAGTGGTGAGGGAATTATTTGTTTAGCAGAGTGATGGCATTCGGGGGAAAAATTGTTCTTGTGTCTAGTTGTCTTGGTGTGCAGGACTTTATAGCATCGTTTTGAGGGTAGGAGTTGAAACCATTTATGTTCAGAATATTTTCACAGACCTCTTTTTGACTGGTGCAATATACAGATCCCCAATGGAAGGCAGGTTGGTAGCTATTGTTTTTTCTGCAGTTTTTTAGAAGGCAACTGGACTTTCTTTCTTCTTCTTTTTTGTTTTGAAGACGTTTTGCTTCTCATCCAAGAAGCTTCTTCAACTCTGACAGGATTCCACTATCCTGTCAGAACTGAAGAAGCTTCTTGGATGTGAAGCAAAATGTCTTCAAAATAAATAAAAAAAACAAGAAAGTCCATTTGCCTCCTGAAAAAGCACCTTTGGGACAATGCCGACTAGATAGTTTGGGTTTCCAACTAAAGGACTTATTACTATTGGTACTATACTTGCTTCCTTTTACCATTGTCCTTCTCTTTCTACTTGCATGTCTTTGTGTGTTTTGTGTTTGTTAGTATTACATAATAATAAATATTATATACTATTGTATAAAGAAAAATGTGAAATCACAGCTGCCAGTTCTCTAGCTGGTGTTGGCTTTCATAGGCATCACGTTCTCCCAATAACCTAGGACCGTGATGGCGATGCCACGGGTGCCACGCAAAGCCCTCACTGCGGGCATGTGAGCTGTTGCCCCAACACAGCTCCACCATACATGTACGTGTGCCTCCTGCCAGCCAGCTGATTTTTGAGTCTTTTCCACATATGCAAGGGGGGGCACATGCGGGAGATGTGCGAGCATCCGCAGGGGGGCGAGTGGTCACGCAAGCATGCATGGGGCAAGGGGAGGGTGCAGTGGCCCCCACACGGCCTGTTTTTGTTCCACGAGGCTGCAGGGAGGCCTGATAGGCCCAACACAATTTCAGCAGGGAGACCTGCTAGGTGTGCACATGTGCAGAGGGCGAAGCGCGTGGCGGTGTATAACCCATGCATTGCATTGCACCCACGCACGATTTAGGCATGCAACGACAAAAAGGTTAGCCATCCCTCACCTAAGATGATGTAAATTATTGATGTAATATATACAATACAATAGCAGAGTTGGAAGGGACCCCGGAGGTCTTCTAGTCCAACCCCCTGCCTAGGCAGGAAACCCAATACCGTTCCAGGCAAATGGCTATCCAACATCTTTTTAAAGACTTCCAGTGTTGGGGCATTCACAACTTCTGGAGGCAACTTCTGTTCCACTGATTAATTGTTCTAACTGTCAGGAAATTTCTCCTTAGTTCTAAGTTGCTTTTCTCCTTGATTAGTTTCCACCCGTTGCTTCTTGTCCTGCCTTCAGGTCCCTTGGAGAATAGTTTGACTCCCTCTTCTTTGTGGCAACCCCTGAGATATTGGAACACTGCTATCATGTCTCCCCTAGTCCTTCTTTTCATCAAACTAGACATACCCAGTTCCTGCAACCCTTCTTCATATGTTTTAGTCTCCAGTCCCCTAATCATCTTTGTTGCTCTTCTCTGCACTCTTTCTAGAGTCTCCACATCTATTTTACATCGTGGTGACCAAAACTGAATGCAGTATTCCAAGTGTGGCCTTACCAAGGCCTTATAAAGTGTATAAAGTATCCAAGCAGTGTAGCCTTTTGTAATTGAAAGAAGGAAATTTTGTCAATGTACAGATTTTCTAAGTACTATGCACAAGATTTTTGGGTATGGCACCCAGTACCGGTACCAATAATTACTGCGACAACCATGGCCACTTTATGCCATAATCTTTCCGTTTCAATTCTCAGACCTTGACGATTTGTGACCATCTCCAGTTCTTTGTCTTCTATTCCAGAGGTCCCCAGTCCGCAGTCTGTGCACCAGAAGTGGGCTGCAGCATGCCAGAAACTGGGCCACAGAAACAAATGACCTGGTTTATTATTAATTGATAGATTCTCTGTAAAATAGAGGCTATAACATACACATGTGAACCTCTTTGCCCTGAAAAGAGAAGGCTGGATTTATGAACATTTTACATATCAATGTGAAGCAATGTATCATGTTGCACTTAGATATTAGATTTAGAATTCTTTTTGAGCATTTATAACAGAATAACAGAGTGGGAAGGGACCTTGGAGGTCTTCTAGTCCAACCCCCTGCTAAGGCAGGAAACCCTATACCCATGATGGCGAACCTATGGCATGCGTGCCATACCAAGGTGGGTTCTACTGGTTTGGGCTGGTCCGGCCGAGTAGGTAGTAACCGGGGCTGCCATGCCCCTGAACCGATTCTATCATCGGTGGCACTATCTTGATTTTCTGTTCTGCGCATGAGCAGAACAATCTTCATTGCAAAAATGTATTTTTTTCCTTTTCTAAAGTTGCGCACATGCACAGACCTTTTTAGGTGCAAATGTGTTTGCACGCATAGCGTGCATGCAAAATGTTTTGCATGCCGAACCAACAGTAATGCCAGCGGCAACCCACCTCAGGTGTCACAGGTGGCACGCAGAGCCCTCTCTTCGGGCATGGCAGCCGTCACCCCAGGCCAGGCCACCACGCATGCGCCCGTGCCTCCCGCCAGCCAGCTGGTCTTTGGGTCGTTGCCACCCATGTGTGGGGACGGGGCCTTCTTCGACCTCTGCAGTTCCCCCCCCCCCAGCCTGCCCTATCTTTCTCCTTGCATTTCTGCTGCTTGTGCCTTCCCTGATCTCTGCAGTTTCCACCTCTCGGTGGCAGGAATAGAAAGCTAGGGGGCGCTGGGGAGAGAAACTGCAAAGATTGAGGTAGGCACGGGAGGCAGGAATGGAGGAGAAAGATAGGGTGTGCTTGAGGGAGAAACTGGAGAGTGTGAGGTACCGCATGCACCGCTTTGGGCTTGGAAAGCCTCCTGCACCAACCTAGAAGCCAAAAGGGGGGCGGGGCACATGCGCATTTTGGAAATTGAGGCACCCACGCTTTGGGCACTCAACATCAAAAAGGTTAGCCATTACTGTCCTATACTATTTCAGACAAATGGTTCTTCAACCTCTTCTTAAAGACTTCCAGTGTTGGGGCATTCACAAAGGAGTGGAGTGGAGTGGAGTGGAGTGGAGTGGAGCGGAACGGAACGCAACGCAACAGAATAGAATAGAATAGAATAGAATGAATAACCTTGGAGGTCTTCTAGTCCAACCTCCTGCTTAGGCAGGAAACCCTATACCATTTCAGACAAATGGATAGTCAACATCTTCTTAAAACTTTAACTTTAACTTTTATTTGATTTCTAGACCGCCCCTCTCCCAGAAGGGACTCGGGGCGGTGTACAGTCATATTAAAAACAGTGAATACATAATATAAATATAAAATAAATATAGATGTGGCTGGAGGAGGTAGCAATAGTTTACTGTACAATAGTTAAAGTTAGATTTAAAATTTTAAAAATTTAAAAATACATGAAAAAAACACCCTTAAAAAACTATCCCAGGGTAAAATATTTGCCAGGAGGTATAAATGGGACTATAAATGAGCCAGGCCAGCTAATTGGAACAGGTGAGTCTAAAACCTTCCAGTGTTGGAGCATTCACAACTTCTGGAGACTGATTAATTGTTCTAACTGTCAGGAAATTTCTCCTCAGTTCTAAGTGGCTTCTCTCCTTGATTAGTTTCCATCCATTGCTTCTTGTTCTACACTCAGGTGCCTTGGAGAATAGTTTGACTCCCTCTTCTTTGGGGCAACCCCTGAGATATTGGAACACTGCTATCATGTCTTCCCTAGCCCTATTGTTGTAAATATACTTTTCTATGACCAGTATCAACTAGGTCTATACAACAGCTAATACACATTTTCATGAAGTTTATCGTAACTCTTGGGCATGGTTTCTGATAATCAATAGTAACCTTCTTCTGTTTTTATCCCCCAAGTTGATACTGCAGTCCCATCTTTGAGAGCCAGTTTGGTGTAGTGGTTAAAGGTATAGTTTGAGAAAGTGGGAGGTGTTGAATTCTAGATCCAGTTGCAAGATTTTGACAGTTGCTGGCTCTTAGGCCTAGTAAAAAAAAAAAAGAAAAGCAATGACAAACCTCTTCTGGAAAATGTTGCCAAGAAACAATATCTGTCCATACAGTTGCCAGGAGTAAAGGCTAATTTGAAAACGTGTTTGTGCATATCACACACATATACAAAATCTAGTCTCCAGGCCTGGAATTTCCTGCTTATCTCTCATCTCAATATTAAGCTACTTTGCACAGGCCAGCAGTAGTCATCTGCCACTTGCAGTGAGTATAAAAAAAATAATAGAGTTGGAAGGTCTTCTAGTCCAACCTCTTGCTCTGGCAGGAAACTCTACACCATTGCAGAAAAATGGTTATCTAACATCTTCTTAAAAACCTCCAGTGTTGAAGAACTAACAAATTCTGGAGGCAAGCTGTTCCACTGGTTTATTGTTCTCACTGTCAGGAAATTTCTCCTTATTTCTAGGTTGTTTCTCTTCTTAATCAGTTTCCATCCATTGCTTCTTGTCCTGTTTTCAGTTGCTTTGGAGAATACTTTGATCTCCACGCCTTTGTGGCAACTCCTTAGATATTGGAAAGCTGCTATCAAGTCCTTCTTTTAATTAAACTAGGCATACCCAGTTCCTGCAACCATTCTTGGGATCGTATCCTGCCCCATACATCCCTTCAGCCGATCCGCTCACACAGAGAGGGACTCCTCCGGGTGCCGTCCACTAGGCTTTGCCAGTGGGCGACGCCCAGGGGAAGGGCCTTCTCTGTGATGGGCCCGACCCTCTGGAATGACCTTCCCCCCGACATTAGAACGACTACGGAGCTCCGCTCCTTCCGCCGGAAACTCAAAACCCACCTGTTTCATCTAGCCGGCCTGGCCTAATTCCAGCTTTCCCTCCTCAGTTTGTATTTTTAAATTTTATGGTTTCGTTTTAAGGTTTAAGTTTTTAATTCTTATAAATTTGTACAGGGGATATTTAATTCAATTTTAGTTATGTATATTATCGAGTGTATGGTTTTTAAATTTGTACCTGTACACCGCCCCGAGTCCCTTCGGGGAGAGGGGGCGGTCTAGAAGTTTAATAAATTAATTAAAATTAATTAATTCTTCATATGTTTTAGCCTCCAGTCTCCTAATCATCTCTGTCACGCTTCTCTGCACTCCTTTCTAGAGCCTCAACATCTTTTTTAAATTGTGGTGACCAAAGCTAATTGGAAAGTTATGTGAACTTTATTGGAACTTTCAATCTGTTGATTGCTTTGGAATAATGATTAGGTGTGGTTCCAGTAGCAAAATGAACTATTAATACACCCTATTGCCTTTGTGTGAGCTACCAAACCTTCTTCAGAAAGTTGGAGGAATCTTTAGCATAGATTCAGAACATGCAAGATGTGGTGGAAGATAATGACAAGAGGTCCTGTAAGACAGAATGGAAGTGTGGTTATTCAAAAATGGACACTTAAGGTCCTGGAAGTTTCAGTTACACTGAAATGCTCTAATTAACCTAAGCCAAGAGAGATAATTGTCTAAAGTCATCAACAAATCTTTAACAGTTTATTGGTAAAGGGTGCGTTTTAATGGATTAATCACAAGAGCTTCAGTTGTTTAATTGATTAATTTAGTTTTTCTCCAGCTGGTGCACTCCAGATAAGTACAAAAGCACATACAAATCCATGAAAGTTAGACGGGGGGAAAAAAGAACAAAAGAAGAGGCTTTTAATTCAATATGCATGTGTGAAATTGTTTAAATTGATACCAAGTTGTCCAGTTTTTACATTACGACCAGCATTTCATGTGATATCTGGCCTCTCTAGGATAAAATATTCAGTTGTGATTCAAGAGTCACTGTGTATTTATAGAGTTTTAACATGACCAAGAAGTAATATAGATGTGTCCTTTCCTGATCACAGGTGATGAAGCATCCTGTCCTTTACCTTAAGACATTAGGTTATGTTAGCCAGTCCTCAGAGGTTCTCCAACGTCCTCTTGACACCTCACAGTATCTGCCACCTGTAGTAATTTCCTCGCTCCGCCTTCTGATAGGGCCAGCTGTCTCACAATCACATGCTCAAGACATTACTCTTCCCACCTCACTTTCAGAAGATCACGGACCAAAATATAATAAGATCCTTTTACACTTCTCCAAGTGCCACTTGAAATATGATGAACTTGTTTCTGGAGAGGAAGAAAGCCTGTGAATCACATTTCACACGTCAATTTAAGAAGATAGAGCAAAACCAGAAAGGTGGGCATTTACAAGAGTTTGCACGTCATTTCCTATCCGAAATGCAGACCCGAGAGGGGAAGTCATCAGGTTTGAAGTGAATCTACATCCTTAGAGTGACTAAGAGGGATCCTTCAACTTGCTTTTTCTGAATTTCAAAAAAAAGGAGCAGGGGAAGGAAAGTTAGATTTCTTCTACTGTGCTCAAAAAAGAGAGAGAGAGAGGGAGAGGGAGAGCGCCAGAGAACTTCCTGGAAAGAGCTTGGAAATGTCTGTTTCAGTATTATCTAGCTCCTGCAATCAAATTGTCTATCAATATATACCCTGTCACACTGTGTATGAATGTTGCTATCAAACATATCCATATGCTCAGCAGTTTCACTCAAGCGAGCTTCGTTTTCAAAGCGCCTGCACATCGCCGAGTCCTTTTTCCCAGAGATGGATGTCAATATTGCGGTATCGATTGCTACACGAGTCAATCCCCCAAAGTCCAGGATAAAATCTCGCTCATCAGTATTCTTGTCGGACTGAAGGTCGATCTGAGACATTTCTTCTACGAAGGTTGATCTGAGACATTTCTTCTATGAAGAAGGGAAAGGAAAACGGCCCAGATCTGTGTCTCCCCCTGCCTGCTGTAGACTTTTGGGGGGGAGAGGCAGGGAGGGGGAAAAAAAACTTTTGAGTTTTGGGTTCACCGAAGGTTAGGCTCTGTTTTGGGTTGCTGGACAGCTTTCCCGGTGACCTCATCGCTGCTGCAGATGCTTCCTACACTTTAGGAGACCAAGACTCAGGGAACAGAGAGTTTGTGGTAAGGCTGTTACCCACAATTCACAGGAGAGAGAAAAAAAAACCCTGACAGATAGTTTCCCACTAGCTTGTGGTCGGCTAGGTAACGGCAAGTTATTAATCTTGTGTCAGAGAGCCAGCTGCAACTGTGGCAGCTACCATATCTCACCACCAACTCCGTGTCTGGACACAACCATTGTCCTTCTCTTGGCATGAAAAGCTCTACAAATCAGCTGCTTCTCCACCCAACCCCCCTCCCTCCTCCCCAACCTCTTTTCAGATCCAGTTGGAAATTTTGCTGGTTTTTTTTTTAAAAAAATATTATTTTGGCCTCTCCACCTCCTCCCCTTCCTCATCTTTGGGTGTTTTTCCCCCCATCCACCCCTCTCTGGAGGAGTTTGAGCAGCGATCTTCATTGTGGTCAGGTTTACTAATTCAGAGAGAGTCTGCCTAGTTTCCAACTTTAATGATATTCCCTCAACATATCATTCCGGTTGCTTGGCGACCGGATTTCAGCTAGGCTTTTCATTTGATTCCCACACATCAGGCTCTGAAAAGCAGGTTCCCCCCCCTCCTCCTTCTTCCCTCCCTTCCACCCCTTCTCCTTCTCCCTCTGCTTTTGATTGTGCGCCTCTGAAACCCTTCCCCCTGCGGTGTCAGTACGGGTGGGCAGAGCGGTGGTAGAATAAGGCCAGGGTGGAGGGCGGCTTTGGGGGCTACCTCTGGTCACACATCAAGGATTGCAAACAAAGCTGCCTGAGAGCTCTTCCTGACAAACATAAATTCACAGAAAGCAAATTTAGTCTTCCCTTCGTCGGGTGGGTGTCATTTTAAGACTTTTTCTCAGATACTTTATTAAATCTGACGCTCCCTCTTGTTTTTGCGGACCTCTTCGTACAAAAGACTTCCTATTATCAACAAGTTGCTCATCGGGGTATGCAAACAGCCTGTGAAGTCCTAACATAATCTAATAAGCAGCGGGCTCTTTATGCCTTGTGTCTTTGCAGGTTTCATGCGTTGGATTTCAGCGGTTTTCCACCTTGGATTTTTCAGAATTTTGCAAACAAATGTATTTTCTTTCCCCCAGAATGTTCCGAATCTTCTTCTTTTTTAATTTTTTCCCCAAAGTTCTCTAGGCAGGCATGTCCTTGGGATTTTACTTCCTTTTCTCCTGGAAAAAGTACATCAACAATGTATTTTAGCTTTTGTATAATTAAAAAAAAAATCATTTTAAGCATGTAAGATGTCCAGAGTTACCCTGCAAGATAAGATGGGCACCAATAAACTTTACAAACAATAACAGTACATAATAAAACTGATATTGGGTTTTATTATGAAGAACAGTTTAACGAAATGAATGAAACTGGGCTTGCAGGAGGTGTGCAAATTGTAAGATTTAATTTAGGAAATAGTCCAATTTAATGGAGGTAGAACTGGAAGTAACTAATTAGATTGCAACTTTCCAGCCTAAAGTTTCAGCCTTGGATTTAATTTAGTTTGAAGGACAAGAAGATGCAGAAAATAATTTTTTTCATGTCCTTGGAAGAGAGTTGCCAGAAAGGAGACCATACCAGGTTGCGACGTTTTCTTATGTTCTAGGTTCAGACAATTCCTATGATGCCAGAAGATGGTTAGAAGCATTGAAAGAGGTTTCACTAGAAACACTCTTGAGTCTAATTTCTCTAAGTAAGTCTTGTCCTAGACCTTGGAGACAATTAGAAAAAGAGGTGATTTTGGACGACAAGATAACATATTTTCTATCTCCCCCCCCCCCCAATTTTGAGGGCTGCAGAACGTACGAAGGTGACTTTTGGCCTTTCT
>NC_138551.1:11404915-11519915 GCF_964273705.1 Natrix helvetica
CTGCATACATTTCTGAGCAAAGACAATGGAGGTTCCCTAAAAGGAGACACAGTGGCTCAGCGGCTAAGATGCTGAGCTTGTCGATCAGAAAGGTCGGCAGTTCGGCGGTTCGAATCCCTACCGCCGCATAACAGAGTGAGCTCCCGTTCCTTGTCTCAGCTTCTGCCAACCGAGCAGTTTGAATGCAAGTAGAAAAATAGGAAGCACCTTTGGTGGGAAGGTAACAGCGTTCCATGCGCCTTTGGTGTTTAGTCATGATGGCCACATGACCACGGAGATGTCTTCGGACAGAGCTGGCTCTTTGGCTTTGAAACGGAGATGAGCACCGTCCCCTAGAGTCGGGAACGGGTAAGGGAACCTTTACCATAAAAGAAGCAGCTTTATGTGATGGTGTTACAAAATGTTAAGTTTCCTGTACTTTGTTGGTGCACGTGAGGGCTGAAATCATCAGCTGTAATCCTCTGATAATTTACTTCAGCTCATTTTCATTTACCAAAGTATCAGGGGTGCCCCACAATTGCTTATTTAAGCAGAGAGGTGGGGTTGAAATAAATAAATAACACAATTACTCTCTGGCTGGTTGCCACCATAGGCTAAACTCAAACCCCAAATTGTCTAAAGACAATTGCAGTGTTCACATTGCCTGCTGTGCTGAACAAATCATAATATAGTTTAATGGGATGGGATGGTTCCCTCAGAATGCTGAAACAATGACTTTATTCCCACAACAAACTACAAATCATCAATCCACATTTTACCAGGTCTAACATGTTGTATAAAAACCAGCAAGTTAGTTGTAGGGGGGAGGAACAATATTTAATATCTCTCTCCTTTAGGTGAGGCTGCCTAAAATGTAAAGGTTCCCCTTGCACATACATGCTAGCCGTTCCCGACTCTAGGGGGCGGTGCTCATCTCTGTTTCAAAGCCGAAGAGCTAATGCTGTCTGGAGATGTCTCCGTAGTCATGTGGCCAGCATGACTAAACACTAAAGGTGCACGGAACGCTGTTACCTTCCCACCAAAGGTGGTTCCTATTTTTCTACTTGCATTTTTTATGTGCTTTCGAACTGCTAGGTTGGCAGAAGCTGGGACAAGTAACGGGAGCTCACTCCGTTATGCAGGCGCTAGGGATTCGAACCACCGAGCTGCCAACCTTTCTGATCAACAAGCTCAGCGTCTTAGCCACTGAGCCACCACATCCCTCTTGAAGCTGCCTAGTACATAAAATGATTCAACGGGTAACATTTCTAAAATAATGTGAACCCCATTAAAAAACCCAATTACATTAACCACATGAACTACTGATTCCTGGATGTCTTCCGCGCAAGCAACGAACAGTTGCTGAAGAAGGCGAGGCTCGACAGGTAAAAGAGGGAAGATTTTGAAAGTAGATTTAAATCTTTAAAAGTAAAGACCACTTAAGTTTATAGCTTTTTTTTGTATTTGCCATTTAAGGCTCAATCCAGACAGTATCGTGACTCAACCTTGACACATTCCTTATGTGAAGCTCTTGTTTGGAGCCTCCTTTCCTTTCTTGGTGACTTCATTTGTGGCTTTTTCACAGGAGGCACCCAAAAGGTAGAATAACATTAGCAGGAATTATGGAACGTTT
The DNA here is from genome assembly GCF_964273705.1 of Natrix helvetica. Classification (NCBI taxonomy): domain Eukaryota; kingdom Metazoa; phylum Chordata; class Lepidosauria; order Squamata; family Natricidae; genus Natrix; species Natrix helvetica. The sequence goes on from NC_138551.1 coordinate 11,406,528, forward strand.
TGACTCTGAACCGTAGAACTAAGGAGAAATTTCCCATCAGTGAGAAGAAGAATCTCTCCTGAAAAGTGTTTTGCAATGCAATGCAATGCAATGCAATGCAATGCAATGCAATGCAATGCAATGCAATGCAATGCAATGCAATGCAATGCAATACAATACAATACAATACAATACAATACAATACAATACAATACAATACAATACCAGAGTTGGAAGGGACCTTGGAGGTCTGCTAGTCCAAACCCCTGCCCAGGCAGGAAACCCTATACCATTTCAGACAAATGGCTATCCAACATCTTCTTAAAGACTTCCAGTGTTGGGGCATTCACAACTTCTGGAGGCAACTTCTGTTCCACTGATTAATTGTTCTAACTGTCAGGAAGTTTCTCCTCAGTTCTAAGTTGCTTCTCTCCTTGATTAGTTTTCACCCATTGCTTCTTGTTCTACCCTCAGGTGCCTTGGAGAATAGTTTGACTCCCTCTTCTTTGTGGCAACCCCTGAGAGATTGGATAACAATTTGTCTGGGATGGTATAGGGTGTTCTGCTTGGGTGGGGGGATTGGACTAGAAGACCTCCAAAGTCCCTTCCAACTCTGTTATTCTGTTAATATTGTCTTTGTGCACTTATTTGCCAATAAGAACAATAGATACAGGAATAAAGACAGAGAGGCATTTTTACTCATCCTGTCTCTATGTAATATATGCAGTGGTGGGATCCTGCCAGTTTAACAACCGGATAAAAGTGCGTGCACAGTTTTGCAAAAACGTACCTTTCATGTTGCTTCTTGGGGAATAACATAGCTGAGGCGTGGCAATCTGCTCCTGCCACGCTAATCAGCTGAGAGGATATAGTTTCGGAGTATAAGATGCACTATAAAATAAAAAGTTTTTGCGCTCTGCAAACCTCCCCAAAATGGCCTGTTTTTTGCGAAAACAGGTCCGTTCTTTTGTTCAAAAAAGGGCATGAATAGCTCTTAGGAGGCTTGCAGACTGCTCCTGGAGAGGGGGGGAAGAAGCAAAAAATGGCCCATTTTTTTGTCCAAAAAAGGGCATGGATAGCCTTTAAGAAGCTTATAGAGTGCGTCGGGGAGGGGGCAAAAATGAGCTCCTTTTCACTCATTTTTGCCCTCCCCAGCCCTGAGGAGCTCTCTGAAAGCCTCCTAAAGGCTATGCACAGCCATTTTGGTGAAGGAGGTAGAGTTTCAGGAGGCAAAAAATGCTGTATTCAGTATATAAGACGCACCCAGATTTTCAGTCTCTTTTTTGAGGGAAAAAGGTGCGTCTTATACTCTGAAAAATAGGGTAAATAAAGTGCATGGGCAGGCGGGCGAACTGGTTCACTCTCAGCTGGTCATCGGAGCTACTAGTTCGAACCAGTCTGAACCGGCTGAATCCCACCCCTGAATATATGTACTGATTCTCTATCTTTATGTCTACTTTCTCCATCCTATATCCTGAGCTCATCTCTAGGGCCTTCTTGCACTAGGTGGGAGATGGCCTACTTTCTATTTGTTGAGCCAATTTACAAGTGAAATTTTGGTGCCAGCTCATTATGGTGGCAAACTGAAGTGGTGTGCTTCATCACAAGGTGGAACAACACCCCTTATGTAGTCATCTGTGTCTTGGGAAGGAGTGCTTGACTGGTAAGTGATCTGCTGTCCTTCAAATGGCTTAGTATAAGAATGCCTCTTCCTCCTATTTGGAGGTGGAGCACTGTGTCTGCATGGCCAACATGTGGTCTGTCAAAAACAGCTGAGCTTTGTGGGTGCAGCTTCTTCCTTTTCAAACTTTTGTGGTTTGGTAATGAGAATATTGATCTTGTGGATTTCCTTCCTTCCTTCCTTCCTTCCTTCCTTCCTTCCTTCCTTCCTTTTAACCCATCTTCCTTCCTTCCCATTTCCTTCCTTTACACTCATTTCCTTCCTTCCTTCCTTCCTTCCTTCCTTCCTTCCTTCCTTCCTTCCTTCCTTCCTTCTTTACCCATCTTCGTTCCTTGACATTGCCTAACATTCCTTTCCACTCATTTCCTTCCTTCCTTCCTTCCTTCCTTCCTTCCTTCCTTCCTTCCTTCCTTCCTTCCTTCCTTCCTTCCTTCCTTCCTTCCTTCCTCTTAAGCCATCTTCCTTCCTTGACATTGCCTACCCTTCGTTTCCACTCATTTCCTTCCTTCCTTCCTTCCTTCCTTCCTTCCTTCCTTCCTTCCTTCCTTCCTTCCTTCCATCCATCCATCCATCCATCCTTCCTTCCTCTTAACCCATCTTCCTTCCTTGACATTGCCTACCCTTCCTTTCCACTCATTTCCTTCCTTCCTCCCGCTTAACCCATCTTTCTTCCTTCCCATTTCCTTCCTTTCATACCTTCCTTCCTTCCTCTTCACCTATTGTCATTGCTTCCCATTGCATACACTTCCTTTCTACTAATTTTTTTTTCCTTCCTTCTTTCCTCCCTCCCTCCCTCCCTCCCTTTCTCACTTTTCTTCTTTCTAATATTTTTATATTTTCACAAAATGGGCTACCAGTCACAGATTACTATGATATTGCATCTTGAATAAAAACCATGCAACTAGGAATAAGGCATAAAATACTAAATGTACTAATTGTTGCCCAGACAGGAGCAATGTGCACCAACTGGACTGTATCAATGACCCCTCTCTCTTTCTCTCACTCTCTTTCTCTACCACCAATAAAGGAAATTGAACTATGCCAGCTCTAAACTAGGTAACTTAGACTTTACTACCAGAATATTACTTCTGAATAAGGATTACATTTCGTTATTTTTTCATGCAACTGAATTTCAAGGTTTGCTCAATAAATATAATTCCAATAACTATATTGCTTCTCCCAACATGCATTCTTTCTGCATGTTTGGACATGAATCCTAATAACAATGGCACCAGGGAAATGCCATTCTATTGCCTAATTTTGCCATTGAGCTTGTGGAGACCACAATAAAGAAACAGAAGGCAAAAATGCAGCCATTGATTTCTCTGGGTGGATGGTGTAGAAGCTTTTAAATAAATAACCAGAGAAACAGATGACCTGCTAATCAGTGTCCACTTATCCAGAGCTAAACTTGCCATGTTGACAAGTATTTTTGATCTATCAGACTGTATCACCCTGACAACAAAAGTCATATAGTCAAGGCTATGGTTTTCCCAGTTGCAATCTCTAACAATTTCTGGACCATTGTATTTACTCCCATACTTATCGGCTTTGCACCCAGTTAAACCAGGGAGTGACCCAAACAATTTGAGAACATGTATGTTATTCTCCACTCTTAACATCAATACCTTTTAATTATATCTTAATGCCAGTACTTTTTAACATATTGTAAAAAGTAATGTGTATTGGTGGTCTTTGACTGTAATAAAGATCTATACCATACCAGTTGCAATGTGTGGCTATGAAAGTTGGACCATAAGAAAGGTTGTGTGGCAAACAATGGAGGTCTTTGAACTCTGGTGCTGGAGAAGACTCCTGCGAGTCCCTTGGACTGCAAGGCGATCAAACTGGTCAGTCCTAGAGGAGATCAACCCTGACTGCTCTTTAAAAGGCCAGATCCTGAAGATGAAGCTCAAATACTTTGGCCACCTAATAAGAAGGAAGGACTCCCTGGAGAAGAGCCTCATGCTGGGAAAAATTGAGGGCAAAAGAAGAAGGGGATGGCAGAAAATGTGATGGTTGGATGGAGTCACTGAAGCAGTAAGTGTGAGCTTAAATGGACTCTGGGGGATGGTAGAGGACAGGAAGGCCCGGAGGAGCATTGTCCATGGGGTTGCGATGGTTTGGACATAACTTCTCAACTAACAAACATACACATAGGAATTCTAGTTTTGAACCTAGCACATTCTGGAAGAAAATTCTCAAGCACCAAGGCAAATCAGGATATCCAGGCAATTCAAATCAGTATAAAGATTTATTGCAAGCTTAAGCTCTCTACAAGAATCTGAATTACTAACAGCCAAAGCAAACTGGAGATGTATAAGAGTCAATGGAATTCAAAATGGGCTGGACTTAGATCTCTTGTGGGCACGAAGCGACTCGAGGCTGATGATGCATTTGATCCCTCCCTCAGCCTCAGCCTGGTCACCTCCTACAAAAACCGATCTTGCAAAAGAGACAACAAAGCCAGGAGGCTTTAAATTATTGAACATTGGGCACTATCTAATAAAATGAAATTTAATGGTGAAAAGAGTAAGGTTCTACATTTAGGCAACAAAAACGGAATGCACAGGTACAGTATAGGTGATACCTTGCTCAGTAGTAGTAACTGTGAAAGGGATCTTAGAGTCCTAGTGGACAACCATTTAAATATGAGCCAGCAGTGTGCAGCAGCTGCCAAAAAAGCCAACACAGTTCTAGGCTGCATCAACAGAGGGATAGAATCAAGATCACGTGAAGTGTTAATACCACTTTATAATGCCTTGGTAAGGCCACACTTGGAATACTGCATTCAGTTCTGGTCGCCACGATGTAAAAAAGATGTGGAGACTCTAGAAAGAGTGCAGAGAAGAGCAACAAAGATGATTAGGGGACTGGAGACTAAAACATATGAGGAACGGTTGCAGGAACTGGGTATGTTTAGCTTAAGAGAAAGAAGGACTAGGGGAGACATGATAGCAGTGTTCCAATATCTCAGAGGTTGTCACAAAGAAGAGGGAGTCAAACTATTCTCCAAAGAACCTAAAGGCAGAACAAGAAGCAATGGGGGGAAACTAATCAAGGAGAGAAGCAACTTAGAACTGAGGAGAAATTTCCTGACAGTGAGAACAATTAATCAGTGGAACAGCTTGCCTCCAGAAGTTGTGAATCCCTCAACACTGGAAGTCTTTAAGAAGATGTTGGATAGCTATTTGTCTGAAACAGTATAGGGTTTCCTGCCTAGGCAGGGGGTTGGACTAGAAGACCTCCAAGGTCCCTTCCAACTCTACTATTGTATTGTATTGTATTGTATTTCCAGAATGAAACCGGTTGCTTTGGTAATATCTAACTAAGCTTTAAATAATTATGAACATTTGTATATAGATCAGCTTTTCGTAATACTTAATTATAATAATGCTAGCCTAGAAACCAGAAGGCTTTGAATTCTAGCCCCTTCTTAGGCACGAAAGCCAGTTGGGTGACTTTGGGCCAATTATCAGGAGACTGTGAGTTCTAGTTCTGCCTTAAGAACAAAAGCCAGCTGGACGACTTTAAGCCAGTCACTCTTTTTCGGTCCAACCCACCTCGCATGGTTGTTGTTATGAGGAAAATAAGGTGAGGAAGGAGAATTAGTTAAGTTCACTGCTTTGAGTTACTTATCAAGTAATGAAGGCAGGATAAAAAGCGAATATGTAAATTAATTAAAGAAATAATCAGGAACATTCTAGTTTCGATAAGACTTATCACTTTCAGAACAACGGAACAGAATAACAGAGTTGGAAGGGACCTTAGAGGTCTTCTAGTCCAATTCCTTCCTCTGTCAGGAAACCCTACACCATTTTGGACAAATGGTTTTCCAATCTCCAATCCTCCAGTGTTGGAGCATTCACAGCTTCTGGAGGCAAGCTGTTCCACTGATTAATTTTCCTCACTGTCAGGAAATTTCTCCTCAGTTCTAAGTTGCTTCTCTCCTTGATTAGTTTCCACCCATTGCTTCTTGTTCTGCCCTCAGGTGACCTGGAAAATAGTTTGACTCCCTCTTCTTTGTGGCAGCCCCTGTGTTATTGGAACACTGCTATTGTGTCTCCCCTAGTCCTTCTTTTCATCATACTAGACATACCCAATTCCTGCAACCGTTCTTTATATGTTTTAGCCTCCAGTCCCCTAATCATCATTGTTGCTCTTCTCTGCACTCTTTCCAGAGTCTCCCCATCTTTTTTACATTGTGGTGACCAAAACTGGATGCAATATTCCAAATATGGTCTTACCGGGGCATTTTAATCCAAGTCAGCCTGATTGTGTAACTGAGAAATACCAGGATATGATATTTTTGTATTCTTATATACAGTAAAAAAAAAACATTCTGCATACAGCATTTAAGATTTATTCCCCCCTCTTCATTCTCTGAAGATTTTAATTAACATCTTAAATACACTGCAATGGACCACTTAAGCAAAAGACAAATCTATTTATGTTGTCAGTTGATATAACTGGTTGGCAATCCAGCTCTATTCAAAAATAGTGGAGATTTTTTATCTGTACTTCTATATGCTTAATCTAGTGCATGGAAATATTTCTGCCCTCCATCACTATCCATGACACCCAGGCTGCCTAGCCTGAACAAAAACACACAACGTAAGAGAATGAGAAACAGTAAAGATAATGTTGGGAATACAGGTAGTTCTTTGATTTTTGATTGCAGTTGAGCCCAAAATTTCTGTGGCTAAGTAAGACATTTGTTAAGTGAGCTTCCCTCCCATTTTATGACCTTTCTTGCCACAGTTGCTGGATGAATCACTTTTATTTTTGATTGGCAATCTGCAGGGCAAAACTGAGACAACTGCTTTGGTGCCTGCGCTGTTTTATTATATTATATGTTTTATAATAAAGTTGGCATTCAGATTAAAAGTAAATAAATTCCTCCTTGAACTCTTGTGTGTGAGGTGATTTTAAAATGGTCACTGTCTACTTCAAAGCTCTTAGCCAGACCTAATTGAAAGAATTGTTATTCCATTACTTTTGTTGCTTCTTCTAATATTTTAATAAATGTTAAAAAGAACACCCCCTTTCCCCATTGTGATTTTAAACTCTGGTAGAAAAAAGGAATTACAGATAGTCTTCAATTTATCGACCAAAATTGACTCCCAAATTTCCGCTGCTAAGCAAGAAAGTTAAGTGAGGTTTTTTTTTTTTAAAAAAAAACACCTTCCTTATCGCAGTTGTTAACTGAATCGCTTCAGTTGTTAAACTAGCAACACGGTTGTTAAGTGAATCCGGCTTCCCCATTGACTTTGCTTGTCAGAAGGTCGCAAATGAGGATCAGATGACCCTCTAGGAGAGTGCAACCGTCATAAATATGAGTCAGTTGCCCAGCATCTGAATTTTGGTCGTGTCTCCATGGGGAAGAGGGCCTCCATCCTGTTTTCCAAAGCACCAAAAAACATTGGTTGATTGGATGCTGAGATTATCATAAATGTGAAAAATGGTCATAAGTCACTTTTTCGAAGTTCTTTTTCCCAACTTCAAATGGTGACTAAATGAATGGTCGTATGTCAAGGACTACCTGCATGCAATTATTAAAGTGGGAAACAATGGCCGATGTCTGTCGTGCCCAGAGAGATGGCTCTGCATGGCACTTCCGGCACATGTGCCACAGGTTCGCCAAACGGTCCTATACCATTTCAGACAAGTGACTGTCAGTCTCTTCTTAAAAACCTCCAGTCATGATGCATCTACAAGGCAACTTCTGTTCCCCTGGTTAATTGTCCTCACTGTTAGGAAGTTTCTCCTTAATTCCAGATTGCTTCTTTCCTTGATTAGTTTTCATCCATTGTTTCTTGTCTGGCCTTCTGGTGCTTTGGAAAATAAGTTGACACCCCCCCTCTTCTTTCCTCTTTCTCTCTTTCTTTCTTTCTTTCTTTCTTTCTTTCTTTCTTTCTTTCTTTCTTTCTTTCTTTCTCTCTCTCTCTCTCTCTCTCTCTCCCTCTCTTCTTTATATCCTGCCTTTATTATTTTTACAAATAACTCAAGGCGCCAACATATCCAAAACAGTTTCCTCCTTCTAATTTCCCCACAAAAAAACCCCAACCCTTTGAGGTGAGTTGGAGAGAGAGAGAGAGAGAGAGAGAGAGAGAGAGAGGGAGGGAGGGAGGGAGGGAGGGAGGGAGGGAGGGAGGGAGGGAGAGACTGGCCCAAAGTCACCCAGCCGGCTTTTATGCCTAAAATGGAACTAAAACGCCCAGTCTTTCAGCTTTCTAGCCTACAAGCTACAGCAGTTATAACTGATTTAGGAACCAATCAACCACCTTCATGAAGTAATTGGAGAATCATGTGAGCACGGAAGGATTAACACTCTGGAAATATGCTGGGCAGGTTGGTAGCAAAGAAAGAAGGAAGGTCAGAACATGGTTTCTGATCAGTAGAATTTTTTTTTAAAGGTTTTATTCATTTTATTTATAATAATTTTCATCTCCATCAAACAGTAGGTGAACTGGGTACAATTATTTGAGAATTCATAGTCCACATATTTGTTGTGATATTCGTCATAATAACATTGATAACACCACTAGGTATCAAAATAATTACAATATTACATAATGTCATCATAAACGTCTCTCCAAAGCAACATTTTCTGTTCTTAGATCTCCTCCTTCCTAACTTCTGTTTCTGTTCTTTAGCCATTGATAAAATACATCCCACATCAAAAAAATATTCAGTTTCTTCTTCATCCTTGATAATAAGCATTAATCTGTCCACTTCTGTGCATTCCATTATTTTCTGAATCACCCTCTCGTCTGATGGGATACAATACAATACAATACAATACAATACAATAGCAGTGTTGGAAGGGACCTTGGAGGTCTTCTAGTCCAACCCCCTGCCTAGGCAGGAAACCCTATACTGTTTCAGACAAATGGCTATCCAACATCTTCTTAAAGATTTCCAGTGTTGGGGCATTCACAACTTCTGGAGGCAAGCTGTTCCACTGATTTATTGTTCTCCTTGCTCTTCCACAAATACAATCCTAACCACAGTCAGTACGTATAGAATCAAATATATAGTCTTTTTGTCCTATTTTTCCAGTATGCTGCCCAACAGAAATGTCTCTGGTCTCAGTTCAATATAATTCTTTGTCATTTTTTTCCAACCAGATATGTATTTTCGACCAGTTGTCAGGCCTGCAAGCCATCTTTTTTTATTTGGACTTCAGGCCCACCACACTTTCTACTATCTATTTTCTATTGTGGGAAAATGGGAGCGGGGATTATACGGAGTTGGGTGATATGTAGCCATAATAACATTCTTCTTAGAAAGCCAAGGTCATCTTTGTCTCTGCACCTGGCTGGAATTGGATAGGGGGAGGCTGCCAGCGTGGCAGTGGAAAATTGGACCATGTGGTGGACTTGTGGGTGTGGGGGCAATATCTTGACCTTTCAACTGGGTGGGAAAACCTGGAAGCTTTCAGATTCGGGTTTTCCCAGATGTGCCAACATGGCTCTTTTAATAAATTGGAACTTTGAGGAATCCTTTGCCGCAGACTCTGATTTAATTTTGAATGCTATTTGAAACCCTGACACTATAATTTTTTTAGTTTTGGGACATGTCCACCATATATGGTAATATGAACCCGGTTACATTTCCAACATTTGGCTGATCTATCTTTGTACATTCTACCTAACCTTGACGGTGCAGATCAGTAGAAATTTTTTGAAGCTCTCTCAGGGAAGTTCCTGGTAACATCTATCATTGGTAACATCTATCATCACCAATCCGCTCGCACAGAGAGGGCCTCCTCCAGGTGCCGTTCACCAGACAGTGTCGGGGGGCGGCGCCTAGGAGTAGAGCCTTCTCTGTGGCGGGCCCAGCCCTGTGGAATGACATCCCTCCGGATATTAGGAATACCTCTGACCTCCGCTCCTTTCGTATTAAGCTCAAGACCCACCTATTCCAAGTAGCTGGCCTGGCTCAACTTTGATCTAACTATTTCGCTCCTGACGGGTTTTTATTTGGGTATTTTAATTGTATTCAATTATTTAGGGGTTTTAAACATTGTATTTTAACTGTTTTTATTTAGCCGACCTCCTCCTTGTACATGTACATGTCTTGGTATATGTCTTTGTTATATGTATGTCTTGTCTATATATTTATTTCATATGTTTTATTGTACGCCGCCCCGAGTCCTTCGGGAGAGGGTGCGGCTAAGAAATAAATATTTATTATTATTATTGTTATCCTACGGCAGCAAGCTTGTCTGATGCGTGCTATGGGGGCTTCCCATCCCCTTTGACTCCTACTCTCCCCCTAAACTCTTGCCAACTCCACCCCTGCGTTCCGATGCACTGAAGTCAGCCTCCGAAATGAGTTTGCCCAGATTAGAGAAGTCCTATTCACCCCCTTTTCCACTTCAACGAGCTGAGCTTTGGACATGCTGAAAAGCACTCTTTAGAATTAATTAAAGAGGAGCGGTTTTCATTGGTTTTGCCATTGCTGACCATTGCGTATTTTTTTAATGAGGTGAGCCGGGAGCAGAGGGTCCTTTGTTGACATTTTTAACACGGGAGCAATGCATATTATGTCATATTAATGAAACAGGAAACTTAAGGGGAATTTGTTGAGGGGGAAAAAAAACGGAGAATTCAGATGAATACGAATCATGCTTCAGTGATGCTTTTGGGAATCTTTTAAAAAGCAGAATACTCTAGCCTTGGCTATCTTACATCAAATGATAACATATATTCATATCTTTTAACATGGCAGTTTTTAATAATAATAATAATAATAATAATAATAATAATAATAGTAATAGTAATAGTAATAGTAGTAGTAGTAGTAGTAGTAGTAGTAGTAGTGAGGTTTTTGGTCAACCTGTCACTTGTCATACGACTTTAAACTGTCTTGCATAAGAGTTTAAAAACTTTTTTTAAATGTAGTTTTAACTGAAAATCTATCCGTATCTAGTTTATGAATAATTCTCTGCTGACATTTATAGGCAGAGCAAGTATGAAGCAAATATTTGGGAAGTTGATTACACAATATGAGGAAAAAAAAACTGGTTTCAAAATATCAGGTGAGCAATAGGCAGCACTGAATCTTATCAGTTTCAGTTTTATTCATTTTCTTATTTTCCCATGGTAAATTCGTCTCCTTGTGTTCCTGTGATATTTAGAGCGTTTATTTTGTAAAAAAAGAAAAAAAAATCTATCTATGCTTATGTATATTTTGTTTGTAAAACCCAAGCACAATTTTGTTTGTATTTTTGCTAATTTATATAGCTTTTGGGGGAGGGGGGAGGAATCCTTTTATATAATGCATATGATAGGTTATTTTGTTAAATCTATACATTTTCCTACATTTATTTTTGATGGGCAAACTGCAGGGCAAAATTGAGACAACTGTTTTGGTGTATGCACTATTTTAATCTGAATGCCAACTTAATAAATTTTAAAGTGTGATTTTAAAATGGCCACCGTCCACTTCAAAGCTCTTAGCCAGAGCTAATTGAAAGAATTGTTATTCCATTACTTTTGTTGCTTCTTCTAATATTTTAATAAGTGTTAGAAAGAACACACCCACCCACTGTGATTTAAACTCTGGTAGAGAAAATAAATTACAGATAGTCTTCAACCTATGACCAAAATTGAGTCCCAAATTTCCGCTGGTAAGCAAGAAAGTGAAGTGAGGTTTAAAAAAAAACGTTCCTTGCCATAGCTGTTAACTGAATCTCTTCAGTTGTTAAACTAGTAACATGGTTGTTAAATGAATCTGGCTTCCCCATTGACAGAAGGTCGCAAATGAGGATCATATGACCCGCTAGGACAGTTCAACCGTCATAAATATGAGTCAGTTGCCAAGCACCTGCATTTTGATCATGTATCCATGGGGAAGAAGAGGGTGACCGTCCTATTTTCCAAAGCACCAAAACATTGGTTGATTGGATCCTGAGATTGTCATAAATGTGAAAAATGATCATGTCACTTTTTCGAAGCTCTTTTTCGGAACTTCAAGTAGTCACTAAATGAATGGTTGTATGTCAAGGACTACCTACATGCAATTATTAAAGTGGAAAACTTTATCAGGTGGCACAAGTATTATGGTGAAATACAATAACAAGGCAGTAATGAAAGCGTCAGGTTAAATTCATTTAGATTAGATTAACAGAGTTGGAAGGGACCTTGTAGGTCATCTAGTCCAACCCACCTGCCCAAGCAGGAGACCCTACACCATATCCGACAAATGGCAGTCCAATCTCTTCCTGAAAGCCTCCAGGGATGAAGCTACCACAACTTCTGAAGGCAACTTCTGTTCCATGGGTTGATTGTTCAACTGATAGAAGACTATCAGTTCTAGTCCTGCCTTAGGCACAAATTTGGGTGGGTAATCTTGGGCCAGTCACTCTTTCTCAGCCCTAGGAAAGAAGCAAGGGCATTCATTATCTCTCTCTCTGTCTCTGTCTCTCTGTGTCTCTGTGTGTGTCTCTGTCTCCCTCCCTCCCTCCCTCTTTCTCCCTCTCCCCCTCTCTTTCTCTCTCTGTGTAGGATATATAAACAAATAATAAAGATTTATCACAAACTATGATGGTTCTTGAGGACTACAATGTTACAATGTGGGGAAAAACCCAGATAAACCAGAGAAAATATTGCTTACTCTAACTTCATATTTAGAGGTTATATTTTTGCCTATGGATCGTTGGTAAATCACATCCCTTAGAGTGTGATATTGCAGTTTTGCATTATCATGAAACGTAGCTAAAAGTCAATAGTCTTGACCATCTAATGACATTCTAAATATGCTGGAAAATTTAAATCCCCACAATACTTATTGAGATTTATTCAGACAAACAAAGGTAACAAAAGTCTTTTGTGCATTTGTCACTCATTTCCAGTGCTCTGTTGTTGCCGTGTCAAATAATGCCAGTGATTTCAGGACAATTACTGTAATTTTAAACTCTCAACAAATTAAATGATAAAGACTAATCGTCCAAAGAGGACACTATCCCATTTCCCCCTCCCTACTTTACAAGTAAATTTTAATTGGTGGAGGATGAATTTCAAATCCTGACTGATTAGAAAATTGACCCGTTTCACCACTAACAAATTTGATTTCTTACAAATAAAAGCTGTTCCTTGTAAGTATTTTTTTTAAAATTAGGTTTCCTGCCACCTCAGATTGCAAGGAAGATGTAAAGATACATAAGGATTGCTTTTCCTCCTTGTTTGTTTGTTTGTTTTATATTGACTGCAGATGGCTTTAGCAACAAAGTTAATTCCTAACGCTAAATTAACAATAAGGGAAAATTTTCCCAATCTGGTACCTTTCACCAAGGAATGAAAATAAACATGGGCAGAGAGATGGCCCAGGACAAAGAGGCATCCTTGTAAATAAAACTAATTGTGGTTATTCAGATCCCTTTATTCTGATGATCATCAACTTAGCAGCAAGTAAATTACACCACACTGTAACTTCTCAATGCTCAGCTAGTGTGGCCCTTGGTCCTTGTTGAATTTAGCACTTAAAACTGGCACTTAGACTTATATACCGCTCCACAGTACTTTACAGCCCTCTCCGAGTGGCTTACAAATGTCAGCATACTGTCCCCAACAATCTGGGTTTTCATTTTACCAACCTTGAAAGGATAGAAGGCTGAGTTAACCTGAGTCAGGATCGAACTCCTGGCTGTGGGCAAGGTGTTGAGTCCTCGACTTGTGACCGGTCCTAAAGTCCTCGACTTACAACCGGCTGCAAGTCCTCGACGTACGACTGGCAGCCAGCAACAGCCAAGCCACGCCTGATTGGCTAAGACGTGGCTGGCTGAGCGGGGCTGCCAGAGGCGCTCCCATTGGCCGCCCTGCTTGACAGCTCCGATATAACTAGCTATTTGTCTGAAACGGTATAGGGTTTCCTGCCTAGGCAGGGGGTTGGACTAGAAGACCTCCAAGGTCCCTTCCAACTCTACTATTGTATTATTGTATTATTATTGTATAAATAGCTGTCAAGCAGGGAAGGTGCTGAACTCAGTCTGTACATAGTTAGCCACTGCTGTTATTGAATAAAGAACTGTTCCATACCTCAGCTGCCTCATGCCTCATCTGTTCGGCTTGAACCTCTAAACTGGCGACGAGGATGGGATTTGAACCCATGCCTACATTATTGCACTCTAACCGAGAATGCTGGGAGATGTAGTTAAGAACTCTTTTGGGAGAAGTCTTAAAGGCAGTGGTGGGATTCAAATAATTTAACAACCGGTTCTCTGCCCTAATGACCCGCTGGGTGGGCATGGCCATGATGGGCATGGCCAGGGTGTGTGACAGGCAGCACTCGGCCTCCTGCACCCCCTGGGAGCAAAAACGGGCCGTGTGTGTGTGTGTGTGTGTGTGTGTGTGTGTGTGTGTGTCCTGTGCCCAGTTTTGGGCCTAGTAGGCATCCCTGCAGCCTCCTGGGAGCAAAAATGGGCTGTGAGGATCCCCGCACCGCACCCCCAGGCCTCGTTTTGGGTCTAGTAGGTCTCCATGCACTTACCTGGGAGCCAAAACGGGGCGCATGGGGACTCCTGGAAGGGGCGGGCAGGAAGGGGAGGGGCCAGCAGGCAATTTAACAACCGGTTCGCCCAAACCGGCTCGAACCGTCTGAATCCCATCACTGCTTAAAGGTAGCTGAAGGTTAGCAAACTCATAGCTGAATTTCTTCTGATCCATAATGGAACCGCCACCATCAATCTCAAAATGTAGAATAAAGCAGAGAATCTATTCCAAGTGATGATGAACTACCAGCTGCAGGTAGTCCTCAACTTATGACCACAACTGAGCCCAAAGTTTATGTTGTAAGGGAAGGCATTTGTGAAATGAGCTTTGCCCCTTTTTACGATCTGACTTAACAAATGCAGCGAATGACTGCAGTTGTTATGTCAGTAACACATTTATTATTAAGTGAATCTGGCTTCCCCATTGACTTTCCTTATCAGAAGGTCACAAGAGGGGATCCCATGACCGCCAAGACACTGCAACCGTCATAAATATGAGTCAGTTGCCAAGTGTCTGAATTTTGATTATATGAGTATGGGGAAGAAGAGGGGGTCAATCTATCTCCCAAAGCACCAGAAGGCAAGGCAAGAAACAATGGATGGAAACTAATTAAGGAGAGAAGCAACCTGGAGAAACTTCCGAACAGTGAGGACAATTAACCAGCGGAACAGCTTACAACGGTCCTAAGTGTGAAAAATGGTCCTAAGTCACTTTTTTTTTCAGTGTAACTTTGTCACTAAAGAAACTATCGTAAATTGAGGCCTACCTGTAGTTGCCCTGACTTTCTGAGCTTAAAAGGCCTCACTGAATTCTCTTCTGGAGAAGTACAGTGCCCCCCTTCAATGACTCATTTGCGGCCCTAGGTTAAGACAAATGTGTTGATTCAGGAATTTGCAAGATAAATATTAGCTCAGAACCAATATCTTAACCAAACCAAACTCTACTGTAACCATCAATGTTTTCAGTGTTGATAGAATGTTTTCGATCACTGCATGTAAAATGTTATACTGTAATAATTCCATTGTACATATGTTTAGTCATTATTAATCTGCTCCCTGCTCTAATTTCTTTTAAGTAGGAGGTGGTTGCTATCATCCTTATCTTTACTCCCATCTTCACACATTTTAAAAAAAGCAGTTTTAATTAAGTTATAGAGCAGTGATGGGGAATCTTTGGGGTGCCAAAAGCACGCACTTGTGCTCCCACCCCCATAATTTAATGTCCCCCTCCGCACTGTCCCCCCTGCGCATGTATGAGTGACCCCCCTACTGCCCAGCGCATGCGCGCACGGCTTTCCTGGAGTCTAGGGAGGGTGAAAACGGCCTCCCCCACCAGAGGCTCTCCAGAGGCTGGAAATGGCCCATTTTCCAACTTCTGGTGGGCCTCGTAGGCCCGTTTTTTGCCCTCCCCAGGCTCCAAAGGCTTTCTAGGAGCAGGGGAGGGTGAAAAATAGCCCAACATGCAAACCAGAAGTTCGGGAATAGACTTCTGGGTTGTCCGTTGGGACCTCCAGAGGGTGAAAAATGGCTGAAAACCAAACCCAAAAATCAGCTGGCCAGCCAGCACATGCGCACTGGAGTTGACAGGGCAACGCCTTGCGTGCCCTCAGAAATGGCTCCGCGTGCCACCTGTGGTATGCTATGCGTGATAGGTTTGCTATCACAGTTATAGAGTATTATAAAATACAAAGTACAAAGGTAAATAGAAGAGAAATGAGGGAGGTGGGAGGGGGAAAGGGGAAGAGAAATGAGGAAAGATAGGGGGAAAGAAAAAAGAAGCATTGTCTTCCGACTTTCTCTGTTATAGTAAAATAAGGCATTAACATCAAATCACAACTTTTTGCTTTTCCATAATAGTATAAACCAGTGACGTGCGGTGAGGTTTATGGCTGGTGAGGCTGGTGACATCATCAGGAAGGCGGGGAATGGGACCACGTGTGCAGGAGGCTGAGGCAGCCTGAGCCTCCTGCACACGTGGTCCCATTCCCCGCCTTCCTGAGTCAACAGGAAGGGGACCACGGAGTGCGAGCCGGTAGAGCGCGCTCCGCAGTCCCCTTCATGTTGACTCAGGAAGGCAGGGAATCAGACCACGTGTGATTTTCCCTTTTCCCTTTTTATCTTTTTCATGATGAGAGCGGTGAGGCTCTGCCTCCCCTGCCCGCACATCCCGCACATCCCTGATAAACAAGCCATTTCTCTAAAGATATATCTGTCTAATCTGTAAAACCCAAAGTCAGAGTTTCATACTTTTTCACCTCAAGCATGAAGTTCAGAAGTGGTTTCCATGTGGAAACAAAAGTACTTACGTTCTTTTCTTAAATCAAAGGAGTCAGTTTTGCCATTTCAGCCAACTCCCAACAACTTCTGCAACAACCATTCTTCCATGGCAGAAATCAAAGTGTCCTTCCATTTTTGCACAGTCTAAAGTGCCAAGTTTTTTCTCCAATTCTTTTTCCATTAGACCCCCCAACACATTTTTTTTTGTTAGACATTCTTGAAAAATCCTAACATGATGTCGGGTCCCCCCCCCCGAAAATCCCTCTAATAGTCCTAATATGCTGTGTTTTAGATACTTTAAAAGAAAATGGGTGGGGTAGGGTGGGGAAACCCACCACCAATGCTGTTGCTCATAGGAAGAGTGGAATTGAAATGAAGTTTATAGCATCATTTGTTTGGTCCACATGAAAGCTCTTAAGTATTGACTCTAAAGTAAGTTTGCCATTTTGCCATGAAATTTCATTATGTCACAACTGAGCACTCTTTAATGGAATTAAATTTCACCCTTTCTAATTATCTTTTAGAGCAGACAATCTTTACAGAATCATTAGTAACAGAAGTACACAATGGATTATTGTCTTTATAGTGACAAAAGAAATCCTAGAAGAAGCTCTAAATCTTAAGAAAAGATCACAGAAAATACACCCTATCTTCGCTTTGCTTCCTCTGTATGATGTAGGATTTGACAGAGTCAATGCAATTTAAACACAATGGCTGTAATTTAACTGCTCTAAATGGCCAACTTTTAAGATTCTTTTAGAGAACAATATCTACAGTTCTCTTCTAATTAATCAAGTCTATAGATAAACAGTCTTTTTGTCTTCAGTTTAACTCCTCACATTTCAAAATCTATAGCAAAATGGTCTGTTACAAAAGATTGTTTTTATCTAACTTTCCTTGCTCGGATAGTACTATTTTATTACGTCTTATTTTACCACCAGCAGACAAAGGCATATAGCTGAATAATGATTCCCCCTCCGTCAGTTGTTAAAACTGGATTAATAAATTCAATGCTCTTTGCACTATTAAAGCTTAATTAAGGTGTGCGAGGGGATGATTTCAGTCATATAATCTATTTCAGTTATATGGTGGCGATAGTGATGTCTATGATATGTTTGATTTTCTGCATCATGCTAAATTTGGAACTCTTTCTGTTTGTATGAAATTTGAAGCTTGTTCCCCTTATGAGGAACAAAACAAAACAAAATCTTTGCCCATAATTTTCCCCTCTTAATTCTTTCTGTTACCCTGACAAATTTGATTTTTTTTAAAACAAAAAATTCCAAGCAGGTGGATGTTACATGAAAAGAAGAATTAAAATACAATCTTATTTCCAATTCTTAATGTTGAAGGTGTGTACATAATTCTACTTTGCTGGGGAAAATCCTCTAAAATATCCTCTCTCTAAAGGTTTCTAAATCCACTGTAAAGATGAGTGTTTTCTTTTTCATTTGGTTAGAATAATTGCTCATTCATGCATGCATTCATTCAATACTATAGCTGCTCATCTATTAAAAAAAGATGTTGAGACTCTAGAAAAAGTGCAGAGAAGAGCAACCAGGATGATTGGAGGACTGGAGACTAAAACATATGAAGAATGGTTACAGGAAACTGGCCTGGCTAGTCTGGTGAAGAAAAGGACCAGGAGACATGACAGCAGTCTTCCAATATTTGTGCGGCTGTCACAGAGAGGAAGGGATCAAACTATTTTCCAAGCCACCGGAAGGCCAGACAAGGAATAATGGATGGAAACTGACCCAAGGTGGTATCCTGCTGGTTCGCACTGGTTTGAGTGGTGACAGTGGCATGAGGCTCCGCCCACCCACACAGACGTCATAATAGAACTTCTGCACATGTGCATGCTGCTGCCACTACTAAACCGGTAGTGAAGATAATAAGATACCGTTACTGAAACTGACCAAGGAGAGATTCAACCTAGAAATAAGGAGGAACTTTCTGACAGTGAGAACAATCAACCAATGGAACAGAAGTTGCTTTCGGAAGTTGTGGGAACTTATTCACTTGAGACTTTCAAGAAGAGATTGGACTGCCATTTGTCAGAAATGGTGTAGGGTCTCCTGCTTGAATGCAGGGGTTGGACTAGATGACCTATAAGGTCCCTTCCAATTCTGTTAATCTGTTAAATCTGTTAAATCTCACTCTTATGTAACTGTATGTAAATTGTTATTTTTACTTAAATTATACTGATTGTTTCTAAATTTGCCTCTACTGATCTTCAAATTTTATACAAATCTTGATCCTGTCTAGATCTTCACTTTTTTGTGATTTTTTTTTGTCCAAATGTGAACTGCTCTGTCATGCGATGAATGCAAAATGCATGGAGGCAAGCTGTTCCACTGATTAAGTGTTCTGTCATTTCTCCTTAGTTCTAGGTTGGTTCTCTTCTTGATTAGTTTCCATCCATTGCTTCTTGTCCTGCCCTGAGGTGCTTTGGAGAATAGGTTGTGGCAGCCCCTTAGATATTGGACGATTGCTATCATGTCAACCTTAATCCTTCGTACCTAGTTCCTGCAACTGTTCTTCATATGTTTTGGCCTCCAGTCCCCTAATCATCTTTGTTGCCCTTCTCTGTACTATTTCTAAAGTCTCAACACCTTACATTGTGGTAACCAAAACTGGATACACTATTCCAAGTGTTGTTTTACCTATTTCTCATTGACTTGTGAACCAGTGAATACTATGTGAAGTTGTAACTTAACGTAAAACACAATTTGTATCTGTTTTATGATGTCCAATTGCAAACCAGAAACCATTCAAGGTGCAGTTGGACATAACAGCATTCCTTATTTGTGTGTGGTTATATAGCATAAAACATGTTCCTGCAAGTAATCACATAAGGAACTTAAGTATATATACTTATATGTTTATGTTATTTTTAAGGCATGTCCTTACACATTATTTTTCTGTTACTGCATATAGTCTATTAAAGACTAAGGGGAGGATATACCTCATAAATAACATGGTAAGCTTGAATGGTAGTCCTTTACTAAATAATAATTTTATTAGAGATTACAATAGAAAAAATAAAAACTAATAGAAACTACAAGAAATATAAGAATAAAAATAGAAAGTGTAGACAAAAGAAAATGAGAAAAACTTTGGTAACAAATATATTTTAGTAATACTCTTAAAATACAATAAATGTTCTCTTCTTCCCACATTCCCAACTGTTCCCAATCTTAACTCAAAACAAAATTCAAAAACCTCATCATTCATTCCTTATCAGCAATCCATTAAGGGTTACCAGAAATAATTAATATCTACTTTAACCTTGATCAGATAAGTCTACTCTATATTCCTTGCCTCACTATTAGCAATCTTGTTTTTTAATCCCTTCAAATAATGTCCTAAAACTTGCTTTATTTTAATTTTTTTCTTCCTTCCTTATCTGAAAATTCTTGTAAACTTTAACAAATCTTTTTTGTACAACCAGTTAAAAAAGATTATCCAAAACATATGTCCTCTTTAGGTATTTAGACATCGTCTGATTTCATTTGTATGTCCAGTGTATCATCCTTTTCCATATTATTCTTGTAACTTCTCATATTTAAATCCCTATTCAAATCATTTTAATCTTATCTGGCATAGTTTGTTCTTCTTCTGTGATATCATTAACATATCATCTATCTATGTTATCAGGTATACTTAAAATTGATTCCTGGGTCCATTGTTCAAAAATATTCTTCAAAACAGCCACTGTTAAAGTATTATTCTCTATTCTTTCTTAACAAGTTGAATCTAAGTATTCTTCTTTAAATGTAATCTTTAATTTACCTTCATTCCCTCTAGGGACCAACCTTCAAAGTCCCATACTATCAAGTTGCTTTTTTCCCAAGGAACCCAAACAAGAATAGTTTTCCATGGGAAGGATATGTTTAATTATTTCTAAATTTTTATTTCAAATCCATCTAGATTCTTAATCTATGTCATGCCTAATTTAGGACTAGAACTCACAAGCTCCTGGTGACTGACCCAAAGTCACCCAGCTGGCTTTCGTGCCTAGGGCAGGATTAGAATTCACAATTTCCCACTTTGTAACCTAGTACCCTAACAAGTAGACTAAACCAGCTGTTATGAATGAAACCAAGAATGTATTGGAGGGTTTTTTTTTAATTATGTGGCCCCTATTCTCTAATGCCACATCTGAACATCTGCTTCCTGAAGTAGCTGCCTCACGTTAAGAACAGAAGCAACCCCACTCCTTCTCATCTTATTTCCTTGACCCAACAGAAGACTTAAATCCCATTCACTTTCCATTCTGCAAATAATGAGGGAAAATAACGCTGCAAAGATTTCTGGATCGGGCTCCATCCCATTTGCTGATTCCTTGCTATTTACCTTGTTTTGTTTTGCTTTATTTGGTACTGTGGGTTTTTTTTTGGGGGGGGGGGCTATTTTATTTTACGCTGTTTTAATATAATGCTAATGAATCATTTTGGCTGGAGGGAGAAGCGCTTATTCCCTCGGTTAGCCTGAATTGTTTTATTTTATCTCATCCTCCTCTTCCTATCGAGCTTTGATCTTCTGCTTTTTTTTAAAAAAAAAAAAACCAATTTACCTACATATTTTCATTGTCAAATCAGACTTAAGCCCATAAAACATGCATTGCCTCGCTTAATGCATTTCGTTAGCAAGTCAGACAGCATCTCATAGATTCCCGCACGCCCCCCCCCCCCTGGTGTTTTCTTCCCCGAAAGCTGTTTGGAAGCCTTGTTCGTGTCATTGCTCCAAAGGAGAAAGACGTTGTTGGCAGCACAGCCAGTTCCCAACACCGGCTCTTAGCTTTACCCAGCAAAGATTTGTCAAATGACTCAGAGGTGAATCACAGGTTTCTGCAGGTGTACGCTGGGGAGGGCTGGCCTGCTTCCATGTCTCAGCTATGGCAAATGTTTACTTCATTAGTTCATGGGGTTACCCAGCAGCCCAAGCCAGCTCTATTTCTCAATATTAATGGATGCTTAGGAAAACAGAGTAAGAACGGGGAGCCTAGGGAACCGTTGCCATTCAAGCCGATACCACAGCGTTGAAAATGCCATTTGAGAGGAGAATTTTCTCTGCACTTCAGCAAGGGAATTAGAAGAGTTTCCAAGCCTCTCCTCTCTCCCTTTTGCCTTCCTGAGCTCCGAGTTTCTTCAGCAAGCAATAGCAATATCACTTGCTATTATTTTTGCCACTGGTCCTTCACTTGCTTTGTGCCCACATGCGCATTTACCGCGCATGCGCTTTGTTCACCCGTGCGCCTTCTGTGCATGCACCAACATCAAAAACATGGCTAAACAGCTTTGTTTGGGCAGGAAAGAAACCGAGAATAAAACTTAAAATAATGCGAGATGTACGTGCAGGGCTGGATTTAGATGAAAAGAGTCCCTAGGCTATTCCACTTATGGGGCCCTTTCACCTCCCATTTTTAAGTTTGTAAATTACATGAGAGATAATAAAATACATCATTACTGTGATATACAGTATATCAATATATTAAATGAAACATGTTGTCATTGGTACTAACCTTTATAAAAAATGTGGCACGGATAATAAATAAAAATAAAAGGCCCCTCTTGATCTTGAGGCCCTAGGCTGAAGCCTAGTTAGCCTATAGGAAAATCCGGCCCTGCATACATGAAAGAGGAGGCTTAAAAATGCCCAACTTAAAATTATACTATGAAGCAGCAGTTTTAACAACAATTAGCGATTGGATTAACCTAACAGAGGATAGAATATTGAATATTGAGGGTTATGATCTGGTATATGGCTGGCATGCTTATCTAATATATGACAAGAAGGCCAACAAGATCTTTAAAAGTCATATTTTAAGGAATGTCTGGCAAAAATATCAATATAGGCTAAACGACAAGATACCTATGTGGTGGGTGCCCAGATACACTATAGAGAACATAAGTATAGAACAAAAACAAGATGTAACTACATATGCAGAACTTCTTAGCATGGACAGAGGTGTACTACAGTTAAAATCTTTGAATGCATTAAGAGACGAAAGGGTAATTCAAACCTGGTTTCTCTATCCTGGTCCTATTAGACCTCTCGGCGGCTTTTGATACCATCGACCATGGTATCCTATTGCGCCGGTTGGAGGGGATAGGAGTCGGAGGTACCGTTTTGCGGTGGTTTGGCTCCTACCTCTCCGACCGGAGGCAATGTGTGTTGACAGGGGGACAGAGGTCGACCCCGAGGCCACTCACTTGTGGAGTGCCACAGGGGTCGGTCCTCTCGCCTCTCCTGTTCAACACATATGTGAAGCCGCTGGGTGAGATCATCCGTGGTTTTGGGGTTGAGTATCACCTCTACGCTGATGATACTCAGCTGTATATTTCAACTCCAAACCACCCCAACGAGGCTGTCAAAGTGATGTCCCGGTGTTTGGAAGCCGTCGGGGTCTGGATGGGGGACAACAGACTTAAACTCAACCCCTCCAAGACTGAGTGGCTGTGGCTACCGGCACCTCGGTTCAGCCAGCTGATCCCATCGCTGGCCATAGGGGGCGAACAATTGCCCCCTGTGGAATGGGTGTGCAATTTGGGCGTCCTCCTTGATGCCCGGCTGTCAATGGATGACCATGTGGCAGCCGTGGCAAGGGGGGCGTTCCACCAGGTTCGCCTGGTGCGCCAATTGTGCCACCTACTGGACCGGGATGCCCTACGCACGGTCACTCATGCGCTGGTGATGTCCCGCCTGGATTACTGCAACGCTCTCTACATGGGGCTGCCCTTGGGACGCGCCCGGAGACTGCAGTTAGTTCAGAACACAGCCGCGCGGGCTGTGATGGGGAGTACGAGGTACTCCCACGTAACACCTCTCCTGCGCGAGCTGCACTGGCTGCCTGTGGTTTTCCGGGTGCGTTTCAAGGTGCTGCTTACCATCTTTAAAGCGCTCCATGGCACGGGACCTAGTTACTTGCGGGATCGCATCCTCCCACATACATCCCTGCGGCCAATACGCTCACACAGGGAGGGACTTCTCCTGGTGCCGTCCACTAGGCAATGCCAGCGGGCGACACCGAGGAGTAGGGCCTTCTCTGTGATGGGCCCAACCCTCTGGAATGACCTCCCCCCCGACATTAGAACCACTTCTGACCTCCGCTCCTTCCGGCAAAAACTGAAGACCCACCTGTTCCGACTAGCAGGCCTGGCATAATTCAACTGTCCCTCCTGGCAAATGTATTATATCTGGTTATTTTAGGGGTTTTTTAATTTACTGTATTTGTTTTTAGGGGTTTGAATTTATTTTATATCTGCTTTGTACAGTTCTTTTAACTACATTTTAACCTCCTCCATGTCAATTGTCAACTGTACATATTTAATTTAATCTTATTGTATCCTGTTATATTTTGTATGAACTGTACACCGCCCCGAGTCCCTTGCGGGAGAGGGGGCGGTCTAGAAGCATTAAATATTATTATTATTATTATTATTATTATTATTATTATTATTATTATTATTATTATTATTATTATTATTATTCAGTATGGTCAGTTACAGGCTAGATGGAAAAAAGACCAGAAATCTGGTATTATCCAAAATGAGGATAACTTGATAAAACAAATTAGGGACTAGGGTCAAATGCACATAAAAAGGTTGTATAATGTATTGATAGAAATAGACTCAGAAACAGAATTAGTTAAAGATTATATGATAAAATGGGCACAAAATTTTGAAGAACCACTAGTGATGGAAACATGGGAAGAGATTTGGGTAAGAAATGTAAAATTTACACAAGCGCAGAACTTGAGAGAGAATTTTTACAAGATGTTGTACAGATGGCATTTAGATCCAAAAAGTCTAGCCTGTATGAATCTACAATCTAAATGTTGGAGATGTGACTGTGTTGGTGCCACGTACTACCATATTTGGTGGACTTGTAAAAAAGTTAAAGCATTTTGGATAAAAATATGGAGGGTTATTCAAAATATTTTGAAAAAGAGGATAAAGTTTATGCCCCAGTTGTTTCTGTTAGGTATAGTTTCAGATTGTACTGTTACAGAGACTAATTTGATTTTGAACCTAACGACGGCAGCAAGATTGTTGGTGGCGCAATATTGGAAGAAGGAAGAGTTGCCCACTATCCAAGAATGGACGTTAAAAGTAGTAAATTTAGCAGAGATGGCCAAAATTTCAGCATATCTGAAGGACCACTCAGATGAGAAGTACAAGCTGGATTGGAGAAGATGGATTGACTATATTCAAAACAAATACCGGACTAAAAAATTTCAGTTAGTTTATGAATGAAGGCATAAAGAATGCTACAATTTATTCAAAGCTAGTTTAATAAAGGGGGAGTTAAAGCACAAGAATACTAACATGTTAAAATTAGTTAGCTTATGTTAGCGTACGGTTGTTAAATGTTTATACCCTGTATTTTGCTCTGGGAGGTCGGGGGGAGGGAGGGAGGGAAGAGGGAAGGGTAAGAGGGGTGATAATTGTAAAACTTATTAAAAATTTTTAATAAAAAAACATGACTAAACAGGATGGCACAGAGCCAGGTCAGGTGGGCAGACCCATCCACGATCTCCACTACTGGTTTGCCCGAACCGATCTCAACTGGCTGAATAACACCTGTGTATATATAACACTTTATGGTGCTTTACAGCCCTCTCTAAGCACTTTACAAATTGAATAACTCTTACGGATAGATATATTTTGGTTCTATCTCTTATGTATAAGCCCATCCATAACACATTAACTTTTCAGTTCTGGTGTCAGCAAATAGTCCATAAAAGAGTTGCCAGAATTTTGCAAAAAGGTATCCTATTTTAACCTTGATCAAATGATCCAACTTCGTATTCCTTTCTTTTACTTCTAACAAATTCTAATATTTAATCCAGTATTAAATGTTTTCATGGAAATTGATTTTTCTTCCATTCTTTATTCTATATCTTGATTTTTCACTTGCTGTGACAACCCCAGAAGCAGATGATGGTATGAGCTGCTGAATCAGAAATCGAAAGTGGCGCTATTTGTTAATGGCATTTTATTATATATGGATATAATCCCTCGTGTAACATGAGATAAAAATAGTTTGCAATGGTAAAACTCATTATTGTCTTATCGAGTAGCAATAGCAATAGCACTTAGACTTATATACCACTTTACAGTCCTTCACAGCCCTCTCTAAGGGGTTTACAGAGTCAGCATATTTGCCCCCAACAGTCTGGCTCCTCATTTTACCCACCTCGGAAGGATTGAAGGCTGAGTTAACCTTGAAGCTGGGGAGATTTGAATTGCCAAACTACAGGCAGCTGGCAGTCAGTAGAAGTAGCCTGCAGTACTGCACTCTAACCACTGAGTCATCGAGGCTCAAGACCATATAAAATCCCATTATACCATGGTGGAACCATCGGTTTATCCATCCTGGCATTATCTACAGTGGGGGAAAGAACTTGTCATGGTCACAAACATGGATTTCTTTGCCCAATTTTCCCATATAAAATTCCCTAATAAGAACAATAGGGACAGGCTCAGTGGCATAATGTGGTTATTCTTAGATGCAAAGAATCAAGATAGAATCAAGATCACGTGAAGTGTTAATACCACTTTATAATGCCTTGGTAAGGCCACACTTGGAATACGGCATTCAGTTTTGGTCGCCATGATGTAGAAAAGATGTGGAGACTCTAGAAAGAGTGCAGAGAAGAGCAACGAAGATGATTAGGGGACTGGAGACTAAAACATATGAAGAACAGTTGCAGGAACTGGGTATGTCTAGTTTAATAGAAAAGGACTAGGGGAGACATGATAGCAGTCTTCCAATATCTCAGGGGCTGCCACAAAGAAGAGGGAGTCAAACTATTCTCCAAAGCACCTGAGGGTAGAACAAGAAGCAATGGGTGGAAACTAATCAAGGAGAGAAGCAACTTAGAACTGAAGAGAAACTTCCTGACAGTTAGAACAATTAATCCGTGGAACAGAATTTGCCTCCAGAAGTTGTGAATGCCCCAACACTGGAAGTCTTTAAGAAGATGTTGGATAGCTATTTGTCTGGAACGGTATAGGGTTTCCTGCCTAGGGAGGGGGTTGGACTAGAAGACCTCTAAGGTCCCTTCCAACTCTACTATTGTATTGCATTGTATTGTATTGAATCAGGACCACATGCTAAGTTCCAGTTAAACTGATTTATTGCTAAAAACCTAGCTGAATACCACCTCTGGGGAAGGTGCGTTGGATATGTTCGCCACCTTGAGTTAATTGTAAAAGTAATAAAGTTGGCAAATCAATAAATGAATAAATCTTGGGTATTTCTTTTAAACAACCGGCCATTGAACTACAATTCCCAGCATCCCTTATCATTAGAAATGCTGCCTGTGAATGCTGCAAGCTGTACTTTAGCAACATCTGAAAGGCCATAGATTACTTATGCTATCTACAACAGCTGCATTGCAGTGGTGGGTTCCTACCAGTTCGGCCAAACCAGTAGTGGTTTGGTGGCCTGGGTCACTGGAACTGGCAGCGACTCAGGCCTGCCACGCCCCCGAATCGGTTCCCCGGTCATTTCTCCCATCTCCAGCATGTTTCTGCACATACGCAGCAACACCCTCTCTTAGCAAACCAGTAGTAAACCGGTTAGGAACCCACCACTGCTGCATTGGTTCTAAGAGAATGAACCCACCCAGAATTTCATGGGGTTTAGTTCGGTGGTGGGTTGCAGGTAGTACACCCCAGTACGGGCGTACTGGTGCCTGCTGGGAGCACCAGGTACCGTTCCAGTACGGTGCTCCGGAGGGCCCCCCCGCCCGCTGTCCTTACCTGTATTTGAGCTCTTTGGTTCTTCCGCGCACAAAGCGTACGGCACATGTGCGACCCTCGGCCGAGCAGCTGGAACGTTGTGGAGCATTGCAGGATGTAAGGACGCATGCGCGTGCTGCGCACATTCATGTGGTGGCCACCGGGTCCCGTTGCACCATACCAGTTGCACCAGGATCCGAAACCCACCACTGGTTTAGTTATACCAAGATGAAATTACAGAAACAAGCTTGAAAGTGCTTTAAATTTTTTCTAGAAATTTACTAGTGGGAAATGTTGGGTGCTGTCAATGCAACCAGGCTAGAGAAATTGCTCTAACTAGTTAAGGGTAGGACCACTTCAACTATGACTAAAGTTCTAGTCCAACCCCCTGTTGAAGCAGAACCACCTATATCATTTCAGACTTCTTCAAAGCTTCTACTGATGGAACACCCACAAGTTCTGGAGGCAAGGAATTCTGATTAATAGTTCTCACTGTCAGGCCATTTCTGCTTAGTTCTAGATTGGATCTCTCCTTGATTAATTTCCATCCATTACTTCTTGTCCTGTCTTCTGATGCTTGGGGAAATAGGTTGCCCCCCTCCCCTCTTCTTTGCGACAGCTCCTTAGATATTGGAATACTGCTTCCAAAACACCCTTAGTCCTTCTCTTTACTCCTGGTTTACCTGAACTGATAGTAAAATATGCTTTAAAAAGGTTTAAAAAAAGAAACCAGTTCCGATGATCAGCTGTGCGACAATCAGCTATGCCGCGTGGTGTATATTCGCTAGAAAGCAGGAAATCCTCCTTTCTAGCGAATCTTAATCGCGCGGCACAGCTATTCCACCCCCCCTCGCTATTCTACTTACCTTTGCAGACTCAGAAAAGGCTTCTTAGCGCCTGCGCGTGAAATGCGCATGCACACGAAATGCGCATGCGCGCACGAAGTGAACTGGTAACAGACTTCAGAGCATTTCACCCCTGATCTTGGGATTCTAAAGTTCAAAGGACTATAGTCTTCAAATCTAACATTTGAACATCCCATCCCAACACGGAGTAGGAAAATACATAGAATTTTTTTTTATAGGAAAATTCATAGAAAATGCTCTTCACATTCCATACAAGGAACCATTTAGGGAAATGTTTTCCTATATTAAAATGCAGGCTGTCCTTAGTAGCTGGAACAGAGGACCTTGGTGGAAACCACTGTAGTTAGAGCAAGTATCTAATACCTCTCCCCTCTTGGATGGAACAATCCTACTTGTTACGTAATCACGCAGGTAGGCGGGCTTTTGAGTAGCTCTGCCTGACCTGCGCAATTCAGTAGGAGGGGTTTCCTTGGACAGGTCGGACGGACCTGTTTGCTGTACAGCTCCACTTGGTGGAAGCTCCTGGAACCTTTCACAGGCTGCGGCTGGAGCTTCTAGAGCCGGTTCGCTCGGAGCTCACTGCGGGCCTGCAACATAACCAGATAAGTTTCCCTCGGGCTTGAGCTGGCTGTGGAAGGAGTGAGTGTTTTCTCCGTTTCGGTAGGGCTTTGGCTAACTCGAGCAGGAGTTACCTCTGGTTGTCTAAGAGTGGAGTTGGAGAGGCAGCTACGGAGTTGGTCAATATGCCTTCTCCAATTCCTACCATCCTCGAGCTCTAGGAGGTAAGAGCGAGGGCCGGTGATGTCTGTCACTGTGGCAGGAATCCACAGAGTTCCCCCAGCGTAGTTGTGGGCATATACCGAATCCCCTACGCTAAATGTCCGAATCTTGCTTGTGGAGTCTGGGGGCGATGAGGCAGAATAATTGGGGTGTAGCTGATCTAAGTGGGACCTTAGCCCGAGACCCATGAGAAGCTCGGAGGGGCTTCTCCCTGTAGTGGCACTGGGTATGATGTGCTGAATTAGCAAATAGGGGTCAACCCGTGTTTGCCAATCTCCCGGGCCCATCCTAGAGAGGGCCTCTTTTCCAGATCTCACCATTCTCTCCACCTGTCCATTGGAAACCGGATGGAATGGCATGACCAGGGCATGCCTGATTCCCTGAGCTGCTAGGAAGGTCTCAAATTGCATGGCCGTGAATAGGGGCCCATTGTCAGAGACAAAGACATTGGGCAGGCCGTGTGTGGAGAAAAGTCTCCGTAGCACCTTGATGACCGCTTCTGCCATGGAGGTCTACCTCTAACCCTTGGCACGTTAATTTGGCATTTCTCTTTTTTGAGACGGAGGCCTTTGTCTCTAATTTGAGCCAAAACTGTTCATACATGTTTAAAATGTTGTGCCTCATTTGCAGTTGTCGAAATAGGGGACGACTCCTGGAATCCCCCGCAAAAGCCGTTCCATGACGCTTTGGAACAGTCCTGGGGCGATACTAATGCCGAATTGCAGGTGGTGACATTTGAATGCACCCCTGTGCGTCACAATGGTTTGGGCCTCTGCTGTAGCGCCATCTACAAGCAATTGTTGGTATGCCTGTGCCATGACCAATTTTGCAAAAATCTTTCCGGGGCCTAATGAATGAAGGAGGTGCTGTTGATGCTGATCGGCTCCACAATTGATAGGGCTTTTGTTTAAGACAGGTAGAGAAAAAAGGATGCCATGCTAGGAGCTGACTCTATGGTGGGGGACTTCCGGTCGGCTCTAGAATTGAACTTCCGGTGAGGACCTTTGTGGCTCTTTGAGTGTTTAACATGGCCGACCCATGGACTAACCCAAAGTCATCCAGCAGGCTTTCATGCTTATAGGGCCATGATGCCGAACCTATGACATGTGTGCCACAGGTGGCGCACAGAGCAATCTCTGCAGGCACACAAGCTATTGCCCTGCTCAGCTCTACTGCACATGCGCATGCCTCCCACTGGCCAGATGCTTTTTGGGTCTCTGCCGCGCATGCAGGAGACACATGTGCATATGTATGGAATAGGGGAAGTAAGGGGGGGCAACATGCCCTCATTGTCCCATTTTTTGATGCTAGGAGGGTTCAGGAAGGCCTGCTAGGCCCAAAATTGGGAACAGGGGGGGGGGTGTTGCATGCATGCATGGGGGGAGCTCGTGGGTCGCATATATGCATGGGAAGTCAGGGGAAGTGTGGGGGGGTCACACATGCATGTATAAGGGGGTGGAGTGTATTGCATTATGGATGTAGGCACACACTATTGCGCATGCACATGAGCTTTCGGCATGCAAGGACAAAAAGGTTACCCATCCCTGTTACAGGGGAACTAGAACTCACAATCTCCTAGTGACTGGCCCAACGTCACACTTCCCCTTAAGCTACAGAAATGTTCTTCGTCTCTCTACCCCCTTTCCATCCTACACAACTGGTTTTTTGTGCCTAAGGTGGGACTAGAACTCACCATCTCCTAGTGATTGGCACAAAGATACTCAGGCAGCTTTCATGCCTAAAGCAAGATCAGAATCCACCATCTCCTGGCGATTGGCCTAAAGTCACCTAGCCAGCTTCCAGCCTAAGACAGCACTAGAACTCACAGTCTCCTGGTTTCTAGCCTGGTGCCATAACCACTATGCCAAAGTAGCAAACCTTCCCCTTAAGCTACAGAAATGTTCTTTGTCTCTCTACCCCCTTTCCATCCTACATAGATGTAAAAAGATTGTCTAGGAAATTACTGCAAATATCTGTGCCTTCATGAAATGAATTATCTGCCTGAGAAAGGAAGAAGGCTCACTTGTTTTGGATAGGTAGTTCTCTCTCCAAAGTTGCGTAATCGAAATTTCTTGAAAATCCCCAAATCCGTGCTAAGCAGGCTGTCAGCTCTTAAAACACAACCAAGGCAACACCTTAGAGGCACGTCATAACATGAGGATGCTATCTCAGGCTGATGTCAATGCATGTCCTTGTCCTGAAATACTGACAGCGTGCAAACAAATGTTTAGAACTGCTTTATCTTGGAAAGAAAAAGAAAAGAAAAGAAAGGAAAGGGAAAAAAAGAAAAAGAAACTTCTTCATTTACCTATTTGATGCTTATTAAAATAAAATAGCTAAACACCAAAGGAAATCAATATCGGCTGAATTCAGCGACAGGTGGGCCTTCCTTTAGGCTAAAAGAGCAATGAATCTTAATTTGATAAATATCCAGGTTTAATATTCTGCAGTAGGACCCAGGTAGGCGTTCTCACCTGGCAGTTCATAAGGGAAAGGTATGTCAGGTTTTACAACCCACACACCTCCTACTGCTTGGCGGCTGTAGGCCAACAATCTCAACCACAGCTCTTTGCCAAAACTTGACTCTGCTCCCGTCAGATTAACCGTCTCCATTAAACAAACTGGCGTTCCTCCTGAGGATTCTGATTGAAAAGATAATCTTGAATGACACTTGTCTTAAACAAGATGAGCCTTCTTCCGAAGGCTGTGATTAGGTAATCAGAGCTGCAGTCAATTGCAGAAGTTTCTGCTGAATGCTGACTGACCTATCCACTCTCTCTTTGGAGAACCGCTTTGCCATGCGTGAAACTCTTGAATTCCCCATGGCTTGTTGAATGTGTTACTAGTGCAGGATTTGTACGACATGTTCAATGAAAACTGAACCTAGATCGGTGACTCATGAGCTGTTCGGTCCCTGGGTTGGATGATGGAGCTGGGATGATCACCAAAGAGTTCTTAGTTCTCCAGGCTAAGTTCAGAATAGGATTCAGTGCATGAATTAATGGCAGCGAGAACGATTGTGTAAGTACTTCTGTTGGCCTGGTTCTCGCACAGAAATCAATTGCTTGGATCATCCATGTCTATAGCATGGATGTTGGCAATGATGATGACGATAATAATAGAATTGAATAGCAATAAGCAATAGTAACAGCAATAGCACTTAGACTTATATACCACTTCACGGTGTTTTACAGCCCTCTCTAAGCAGTTTACAGAGTCAACTTATTGCCTCCAACAATCTGGGTCCTCATTTTACCCACCTCAGGAGGATGGAAGGCTGAGTCAACGTCGAGCCTGGTGAGATTCGAACTGCCAAACTGCAGGCAGCCAGTGATCAGCAGAAGTAGCCTGCAGTACTGCACCCCAACCACTGCGCCACTGCGGCTCAATAGAATAGAGTAGAATAACAGAGTTGGAAGGGACCTTGGAGGTCTTCTAGTCCAACCCCCTGCTCAGGCAAGAAACCTTACAGCACTTCAGACAAATGGTTATCCAACATCTTAAAAACTTGCAGTGTTGGAGCATTCACAACTTCTGGAGACAAGCCGTTCCACTGATTAATTGTTCACACTGTCAGGAAATTTCTCCTTAGTCCTAGGTTGCGTCTCTCCTTGATGAGTTTCCACCCATTGCTTCTTGTCCTGCCCTCAGGTGCTTTGGAGAATAGCTTGACTCTCTCTTCTTTGTGACAACTGCTGAGATATTGGAACATCATGTTGATGGTGACGGGAATGATGTTATCCATTCAGTCATGTCCAACTCTTAGAGGTTCTACGGGCCAGATTTCTCCACTTCTTCTAATCCTGAACTACTTTTTTGAGTCTTTCTATACTCTGGCTAGTGTCAGCTTTGATGGTGTCCAGCCAGCTTTAGTGGCCTGATTTACCTTTTACCGTTAACTGTTCCAAACATAATTGCTTTCTCCAGTGAATTCCCCTGCATGACGTGGCCAAAATAAGTGAGATGCAGCTAAATGATTTTTCCTTCTAGTGGCATGTGCAGGGGGTGGGGGTTGGGCATGCATGGGGGGGGGGGTTGCGTGTGCATGTGCAGAGGGGGGGCAGAGGGGTTTGCAGTGTCCTTCTGCTTCATTTTTGGTGCCAGGAGGCTTCAGGGAGGGCCTCCGGAACCCAGGGTAGGATGTTTTCACCCTCTCGGAGTCTCAAGGAATGCCTCCAGAGCCTGGGGAGGGTGAAAATGTCCCCTCCCTGCCGTAGTGCAGGCGGCCAAGTAGGCTGCATGGGGGGGGGGGTCATGCGCCTGCGCACATGGGTTTCACACCTGCATGCACAGGGGCGAGGCACATTGCATTATGGATGTGGGCACGCACATGTGATTTCGGCACACGGGGATAAAGAGGTTTGCCATCACTGCCCTATACCATTTCAGATAAGTGACTATCCAGTCCCTTCTTAAAACGCCCCCACAAGGCAACTTCTGTCCCCCTGATTAATTGTCCTCACTGTTAGGAAGCTTCTCCTCAATTCCAGGTTGCTTCCCTCCTTGATTAGTTTCCACCCATTGCTTCTTGTCCTGCCCTCTGGAGCTTTGGAGAAGAAAGTTCCTTGAGCGAGTTCATACAATATGCTAAATTTTAAAGTCAGGTGAGCAAAACCTGGCATTTCAACTTCTTGAGTGGACCCAGTCATAGTCTAAAACACAGCGGGATGCTACTTAGCTTAAGGTAGAATATTGTGGGCCGTTATCTCATCCTGTTCTGTAACCAGAACATTGTGTTAAGTGGTTTCTTTCTCTGCCCATAGAATATTACGTACAAGTAGCCCTCAACATGCAACCACTATTGGGGTCAGAATTTCCATCGCTAAGCGAGACAGTTAATAGGTGAGCCACACGGCCTCTTCTACTATGTTAAGTGAATCATGCAGTCATTAAATAAATCCAGCTTGCCCCAATCGGCTTTGTTTCTTAAAAGCGAGCTGGGAATCACACAACTCCATGCAACTGTTGTAAATACACACCACTTGCCAAGCATCCGAATTTTGATCATGTGATTGTAGTGTAATTATAAGTACGCGGACCCCCCCCCCATCATAAATCACTATTTTCAGTGTCATAGTAACTTCAAACAGTTGCTAAAAGATGCTGGTAAACAGTGGTGGGTTGCCAATTTACTTACTACTGGTTTGGGCGCACTCCCGCTCACACGTGCGGCGGTTCTGTGCATGTGCAAAAGCATCCAGGTGAGTGGGCGGAGCCTCCCACCATCACTGCTACTGGTTCGCCTGATTTGGGCCGAACCGGCAGCAACCCACCTCTGCTTATAAGTCAAGAAGTCCCTCTGTATACCCCAGTTGTGTTATGCTAAACCTTACATCCAATTCTGTAAATTGGCTTAGTATGTTACATGACCCAGCCTGATAGCATCCTACCTTGAATGGCTTATCCTATTTATTTCTTGTAATGTATTAGCTGGAGGAGTTAGGATGGACTTTTAATTTTAATTAATACGATTTTCATTAATACAATTTGAATCAATATGATCGAGCTGATCCAGAGGTACTTCACGAGAAAACTCCACTCGTCTACTCACAATAGAATACTTTATGCCACTATGAAATTTTGGGCTTGGTCAATCTGGAAATGCGTCACCTGTGGTATGATCTAAGCAGAAGTACACAAAATTGTCTTCTACAACATCTTACCTGTCAACAACTTCTTCAAATTCAACCTCAATAATACAGGGGCTAACAATAGATACAAACTCAAGGTAAACCGCTCTAAACTCAATTGCAGAAAATACAACTTGAGCAACAGAGTGGTCAATGCCTGGAATGCTCTACCTGACTCCATTGTTACATACTCAAACCCCCCACAGCTTCAACCTCAAACTGTCTACCGTGGACCTCACCCCATACTAAGAGGTCCGTAAAAGGGCCGGGCATAAGCACACTAGTGTGCCTACCAACTCTGTCCTACTGTCCCCATTTATTTGTACTCATTTCCTTTGTTCATGCCCATGTTTATATTTCTACCTGCTATCTTGCACATGTTTGACAAACTAATAAATACAAATACAGTAAATAATTTTTTTCATCCTGTTGTTGTGGCGGTGGTTGTGCTGTAATCTTATCAATTACTCATCTTAAAAATTCATTTGTAGAATTTAGATGGTAAGCATTTCAAGGTGTTCAACCAACTTTGCTCCTCCTCCTCATTTGCATAGCTTTATTCTCCTTCTACCTTAAATTAGGAAAGAATGATAGAAGAGAGGCTTGGCTTTATAATTGATTCTATAAGACTGAAACTTTAAACAACCGAAAAGATCTTAGTCCAGTTTCAAATTATTTCCCTTATGAAACTTAAGGTGGGCTGTTTTGAAGGGGGGAAAAGAGTCCTTTGGTTGAATGAATAATGACTTGCAATAATAACAAACAGACTAGGTTTCCATAAGGAATGCTGTGCAAACATAGCCCTAATTGGTCTGTTGTTACCTTTTGTTCACCCTTCAGTAAGGGATACTGAAACAGCCAAAAAGAGTCCAAATCCTTTTCTTTTCTAAATTGGATTAATTAAAATTATCCTAGAAGCAGAGGAACAAAGCTAGCTAGTAGCATTAATCATACCATGAATAATTAGTGCCAGAAAATAGAATATATATATATATATATATATGTGTGTGTGTGTGTGTGTGTGTGTGTGTGTGTGTGTGTGTGTGTGTTGTATTTGTACTGATAAATAAATAAAGGGAGACTAGAATAGATCTATTTCGAGCTAATTAGCTCTCATCAGCTAGCCATACCCTTACTGGGATTTGAACCTGTGCTGTTATATATCTCAGGCAGGAGTCTTAGCCACTAAGCCACAGGATTGCCTCCTTATCAGTTGATATATATGTTTGTGTGTGTGTGTGTGTGTGTGTGTGTGTGTGTGTGCGCGCGTGCCTGTTTGCATGTATATCAGTGGTGGGTTTCTACCAGTTCAGACTGGTAGCAACCCAAGCCTGCCACGCCCCTGAACCGCTTCTCCGGACAGTGCTGTAGGAGCCGCCATCTTGTTTTTTTGCTTCTGCGCATGCACATGATCTGTGTATGCCCATAATTACCTTGCCTTTCTTCTTTTCATATTGAACTGCCATATTTCATATTGGCACCTTTATCCCTCATCTCCTTTGGCCCTCCTGACTCAAGAGGTGTTAATAACATGAGACGGTCTGAGTGGGAAGATTAAAGTCCCTAGGTGATGGATTTGGCTGAACCTAATTCCACTGGCAGCGACTCTGAATTGGTCTCAGTAATTCCTTGTTACGGGCAAAAGACTATATAGAATAAATAAATAAATATTTTTTTTAAAAAAAACTTCTAGAAAGATTTCTTTTTTTTTTTTTTTTTTTTACAAAATTTGGGACCTAAGCACAATCAGCCTTGTTTGCAACCAGACGGAGAACTGGCTAGAACATTATGGGGTGTAGATTAGTTTGGGAAGTTGAAAAAAAATTCCCAAGACAACAATGAATAATGGAGTCCTTGGTGCTCTCTGAGCTTGGTTATTTGCTTTCAGATGTTTCATTACTCGACCTGATCATAACTCTTGTCTTCCCTTCCTTTGCCTTCCCTTTCCCTTCCCTTCTCCTTCCATTTCTCTTCCCTTCTTTTCTCTTTCCCTTCCCTTTCCTTCCCTCCCCTTCCCTCCCCTTCTCCTTCTCCTTCCCCTCCCTTTCCCTTTCCCTTCCCTTCCCTTCCCTCTAAATTGGAAACCATCCTGGAAGTAGGCAGTGACAAACCAGCTTGGCATTTTCACTAAAACTCAAACTCAATCATGCCCACACAATATCCAGATCATGTGCTCAACTCAAGGAAAATTTCATGTTTATAGTCTCCTTGCTTTACCCACTTAAAAACAGAGGGGAAACTGTCTTTATTTTGTGGTTAGGAAAGATACTGGGGGGGAATAGATAGGAGGTTCTGGAACTGTGTGGTTGCCTGCTCCTGCTACAAAAGATATTTGCCAAACTGAGTTTTCTCTGGTTTGTTTGTTCATTCATGCATGGAATAACAAAAAAAAGCTGCAAAGACATGCCAATGTTACTATTAGCCGATGACGGGTGTTTTATGGAATAGTTGTTATACATAACCCCATGGGTTGAAAACACAAGTTTGAAATTCAACAGCCATAGCAACAGCTTTGAGGAGGAAGCAGTTAGGCAAGCTGTTCAGTGACTTAATGTCAATTATGGAGTTTAATTAACTAGATCAAGTGAAGAAACATTGGCTCCATTTAGAGTAAATATGCCGTTCAAGCACATTGGGTGGGACAAATCCAGGGAAAGTAGCCAACGGATATTTTCAGATGTGACTTCCAACAATTCTTCGACAATTCTTCCTGACAGAGATGCCAATCAACAGATTTGTCACATCAGCCTTGGAATCCTCAACAATCACTGCCCAAGAACCCTTGGCCAATTGAGCTGACAGTTCAACGCAACAGAAAAATCAATGTGGGCAACAATTGCTCCTTTACACAGTGGCTTTTCTACACGTCTGTCAAGTATTAGGAAGGAGGAATGGTGTTCTTCCAACATGTCTTCCCAAAACTTCTCTTCCCTAACATTCCCCCATCATTGTTCACCAGATGTTGCTACAAAGCCTTCAGGTCTACAATTCCATCTTACCAGGGGTGGTATTCACTCACCTTCCCTACCGGTTCGCATATGTGAGCGAGGTGGGGTTCAGCAGGTTCTGACCAGTTCTGGAGAACCGGCAGCGGGAACTTTGAGCAGTTCAGAGAAACGGTAAATACCACTTCTGGCTGGCCCCACCACCTTCTATTCACTGCCTCCCAAGTCCCAGCAATTGGGAGGAAATGGATATTTTGCAGTATCCTTCCCCTGGAGTGGGGAGGGAATGGGGATTTTGCAGTATCCTTCCCCTGCAGTGGGTAGGGAATGGGGATTTTGCAGTATCCTTCCCCTGGAGTGGGGAGGGAATGGAGATTTTGCAGTATCCTTCCCCTGGAGTGGGATGGGAATGGAGATTTTGCAGTATCCTTCCCCTGGAGTGGGGAGGGAATGGAGATTTTGCAGTATCCTCCCCCTGGAGTGGGGAGGGAATGAAGATTTTGCAGTATCCTTCCCCTGGAGTGGGGAGGGAATGGGGATTTTGCAGTATCCTTCCCCTGGAGTGGGGAGGGAATGGAGATTTTGCAGTATCCTTCTCCTGGAGTGGGGCAGGAATGGAGATTTTACAGTATCCTTCCCCTGGAGTGGGGAGGGAATGGAGATTTTGCAGTATCCTTCCCCTGCAGTGGGGCGGGAATGGAGATTTTACAGTATCCTTCCCCTGGAGTCGGGAGGGAATGGAGATTTTACAGTATCCTTCCCCTGGAGTGGGGTAGGAATGGAGATTTTGTAGTATTCTTCCCCTGCAGTGGGGCGGGAATGGAGATTTTACAGTATCCTTCCCCTGGAGTCGGGAGGGAATGGAGATTTTGCAGTATCCTTCCCCTGGAGTTGGGAGGGAATGGAGATTTTACAGTATCCTTCCCCTGGAGTGGGGAGGGAATGGAGATTTTGTAGTATTCTTCCCCTGCAGTGGGGAGGGAATGGAGATTTTGCAGTATCCTTCCCCTGCCATGGCCACCAAGCCACGTCCACCAAGCCATGCCACACCCACCAAGCCACACCATGCCTAGCAAGCCACACCCACCAAACTGGTAGTAAAACCTTTTGAATCCCACCACTGGCACATGCATGTGCTTTGGCTAAAAAAAAAGTGCCTAAATGGGACGCCATAGAGCCGAGGTAGGGGCCACTCATGATTTCTGCTACTGGTTCCTGTGAACCGGTCCCAACCGGCAGAATACCAGCTCTGCATATTACTCTTAAAAAGTCCATGCTAGTTATAAATCAAATTACCTGCTACTGGCAGGTAAACAGATGAGAGATAACAGGCAGAGATGACACAGGGCAGTGTTGGCGAATGTTTTTGGCATTGAGTGCCAAAACGGGAGTGTGCACATGGGGGAGTGCCAGAAACCGGAAGAGCAGCTCCCCAGTGCGCATGCATGTGGCAAGAGGCTGAGCTTCTGGTTTCTGGCATGTGCATGAGCACCAACCACTTACTCTTTTGGTTTCTGGCATGCATGTGCACGCAAAGACCAGCTGGCCAGCAGCTTTCCAGCGTGCATCATGCATACTGGGGAGCTGCTCTTCCAGGTTTCCAGCTCTCGTGCGCGCAAGAAGACCAGCTAGCACGCTGGAACCTGGAATAGCAATGGGAAATGGCTGCTGTGCCTGGAGAGATGGCTCTGCATGCCACTTCTGGCCCGCGTGCCATAGCTTTGCCATCACAGACATAGGGGAAGGGGATAAAGACAATATTTTAAAAAAAATATTGTTAGGATTGTTCTTTTATTTTTTTTTGAAAATTTTTTTTAAAGGAAAAGGGGTAAAAATTTTTGACAGCTACATCATGCGGGAGGTGGTAATCCCCCCAAATCTCGCAACTTTTACAAAGAAAAATAGGAAAACATCAACATTTGAATAAACATTGGCAGCTTTTGATTTTACATGAAATCATAAGTATATTCAATCATTTTTTGTATTACTTCCAACAATTACATTATAACTACAATTGCAATAATGTTTCAGCTCATTTTTGTGACCTGAGTCTTCTCAGTGTTGAATCCTCCCCCCTGTCTGCTGGCAGAGCCTCGGCCCCTCCCTCCTTCATATCTTGTGTACTGTCCCCTGTTTCGTCTAGGGGGGCATTGTGTTTTTTAATGAAAGCTCTGCCTCCACAACTGTATTAATTCTAATTCTGCTGCCCTCCCAGAAAATCAGCATACCTTCTGGCAATAACCATCTAAACCAGACTCCTTTATTATATAATTTCTTTGCTAAAGAGGAATATTTCTTCCTCTTTTTTCT
Source organism: Natrix helvetica (assembly GCF_964273705.1). Lineage (NCBI taxonomy): Eukaryota > Metazoa > Chordata > Lepidosauria > Squamata > Natricidae > Natrix > Natrix helvetica. The sequence continues at coordinate 11,446,246 of NC_138551.1, forward strand.
TACTTTCTTCGGAATCTGTTTAAGAATTGTTATTTCTTTGTCTTTATATTTTAGTGGTTCCCCCTGTTAGGATTATTCTAAAGATCTTTATGGGTTCTTGAGGCTCTACAAACCTTCCTCAAAACATACCAGGCTCAGTCAGGCCATCGCTAAAACATGGTGGTTGACCCCAAATGTGTTTAGTGTGTTGTGCTGATTCCATTTAGCTGTTTTATGGTTCAGTGTACCGTGTGAACTCAAAAAATGAACGAGGTCAGTCAGCAGACGAAACACATTGTGTAAGAAGCATCTGCTTTCCAGCTAGCGTGGAACTATTTTGAGTAGCATGAATGCAAATTACTTAAAATTTACTCAGGGAAAACCATTCAGACAATAACGAATGATTGAGCAAGACCTGTGTGTTTTTTTAAAATAATAATAATAAAGCCAACATGTAATCCCTTTCTCGTTTTGCCACTCCACTGATGAGGCAAATAATATTCACGTCTTATTTGTATGGGTGTTTTCTAGAAAATTGAAATCAGAGAATATAGGATGAGTTGTCTCTAGTTCCCATAACAAGAGATAGGGAACACTTGCGTTGTGTAATATAATATAGCATAAATGTGTGTCTGACTGATTTTTAAAAATTAGACATAATGGTAAGTGTTGTGTCTGAACAAAAATGATTTGATAAATAATAAGTAAATGTGGGGAAAGGGGAGGGCACACACTCTGCTAGAGAGAAGTTGGGGTAGAACCTGGTGCAGATTTCTCAGACCAGATCCTTCCTTCTTTCCTTCCTTCCTTCCTTCCTTCCTTCCTTCCTTCCTTCCTTCCTTCCTTCCGGAAAGAGTGCAGAGAAGAGCAGCAAAGTTAATTAGAGGGCTGGAGGCTAAAATATATAAAGAGTGGTCGCTGGAATTGGGTATGTCTAGTTTAATGAAAAGAAGGACTAGGGGAGACATGATAGCAATGTTCCAATATCTCAGGGGCTGCCACAAAGAAGAGGGAGTCAAACTATTCTCCAAGGCACCTGAGGGTAGAACAAGAAGCAATGGGTGGAAACTAATCAAGGAGAGAAGCAACCTAGAACTGAGGAGAAACTTCCTGACAGAACAATTAATCAGTGGAACAACTTGCCCCCAGAAGTTGTGGGGTTCTCCAACACTGGAAGTTTTTAAGAAGAGATTGGACAACCCTCTGTTTGAAATGGTATAAGGTTTCCCGCCTGAGCAGGGGGTTGGACTAGAAGACCTCCATAGTCACTATCAACTATAACACTACTGTTATAACAATAAAATGCTAAAATATAATGCTAAAACTGATACAAGCGGCACTGATAAAATAGCCAACCTCCCAGAACACGCCGGAGACCTCATAAAATTTTGGCATTTTTCATTGATGAGTTAATTGGGCTTCGGTTTTTGTGAGAACTTGGGGTTTCAAAAACTTGTTTTATTGGAAAGGCTTTGGAATACTTCTTAGAATGCCCGGAGTGCTTCTAAAATGCTATTCCTTGCCACATCAGCCACCAAAACAGAGGTCTGAAGGGTTTTGTAATTTGTAAATTAAAGGATGGTTTTGCCTTCATCTGTCAGACACTTTAACTAAAGAGATTTCTCACCGGAGTGTCATGTCCTTTTGATAACCGATCCTTCTCTTTGATAACAGGCCACTCTGCCAAAAGGGGCTCACCTATTATCTCCGATTGCTGGCAATTCGAGCTTTAAGGGAGCCAGTCTTTATCAACCACTGTTTTAACAGCTGATTAATTATGGGGCTGTAGGGAATCCAGTGGAGAGTTTTATCTGAAGAGCAGTTCAACCATTAGCAGAAGAAACTTCCTTGTACACTCCTAGCTCAGATAACCGAGCCAGATAATAGCCCGCAATCCCTTTCTAGCTAATTCAAACAAAGGCGCTCCCTCTTAAGCCAACATGGAGGAAGTTAAATAAACCCCCCAGCGTAATATATCATTGCAATCTGGCATTCTGTGATGCAAGTAAATAGAAGTGGAAAAGACACCTGAATGTTTTCCAATCGTGGGAGCCGCACAGACGAGAAATATACTGCCTGGCATGGAATAACAGTGAAGGACGCTGACCAGCACATACGCACCTGCTCGTACATTCACTGGGGACATCAAACAGGAATCTTGCATGTGCTAGGCCCGTGATGGTGACCCTATGGCATGCATGCCACAGGTGGCACACGGAGCCCTCTTCGCAGGCACGCCAGCCGTTGCCCCATCTCAGCTCAGGCCAGCTGATTTTCGGGCTTTTGCCATGCATGTGGGAGAAGCATATGCATGCATGGGAGGGAGCGCATGGGGGTACCCCCCATGGCCTATTTTTGGTCCCAGGAGGCTTCAGGGAGGCCTGCGAGGTCCAAAATGGGGTGTGTGTCATGCGCAAATGCATGGGGCAGGGGGAAACAGAATAGGGGTGTCGTATGCACATTGCATCTTGTTGGGTTTCAATATTTTTGGAGCAGGATTCTTTCCCCACCCGCTCCTTAACCACAAATATGGGCTAGGTTAGTCTAGGACAGTAATGGCGGACTGTGGAGCTCACCGTGTTAAAAATTCAACAAATGCCTACCTTGGCTCTGAGGGCATGTCATCTTCACCCCACTCCACAGACTGCACCCATTTTTGGTCACCACACTATAAAAATGATGTTGAGGCTCTAGAAAGAGTTCAGAGAAGTGCCACCAGTGGTGGGTTGCAGGTGGTACGCCCTGGTACGGGCCTACCGGAGCCTGCCCGGAGCACTGGGTACTGTTCCGGTACAGTGCTCTGGAGGGCCCACCCGCCTGCCCGAGCTCCTTATCTGTCCTTTAAGTCTTTGACACTTCTGCACATGTGCATGGCACGTAAGGCACCTGCGCAATGCTCCACCGAGCAGCTGGAGCATCGCGGAGGCTTGCGGAAGTGTCACAGGCAAGTATAACGCATGCTTGCGCCGCACACGTCCATGTGGGTGACACCGGGCCCGTTCTAACCGTACCGGTTGAAACGGGTTCTGAAACCCACCACTGAGTGCCACCAGGATGATTAGGGAACTAGAGGCTAAAACATATGAAGAACGGTTGCAGGAACTGGGCATTGCTAGTCTAGTGAAGAGAAGGACCAGTCAGTGGGGGATTAAGGTTCACTGATGCCCTAAACACTGACAAATCTTCATGCCCCCCTCCTTTGTAGATACTGTACAAACCTTCATTGGTTTTCTTTTTCTTTCTCAACTTTGTGGTGCCCCCTTGGGGCTGGTGCCCTAAGCACGTGCTTGGTCTGCTTAATGGTTAATACACCACTGGGACCAGGGCAGAAATGATAGCTGTGTTCCAATATTTGAGGGGTTACCACAGAGAGGGGGGGAGGGTCAACCTGTTTTCCAAAACACGTGAAGGCCAGACAAGGAACAATTGATGGAAACCGATCAGGGAGAGATTCAAACTGGAAATAAGGAGAAATTTTCTAACAGTGAGGACAATCAACCAATGGAACAACTTGCTGTGAGAAGTTGTGGGAGCTTCATCACTGCAGGCTTTCAAGAAGAGATCAGACTGCCATTTGTTAAAAATGGTGTAGGGTCTCCTGCTTGAGCAGGGGTTGAACTAGAAGGCCTCCAAGGCCTTTCCCAGTTCTATTCTGATTGAAAATGCTGAATCCCAACCAATAAAAATGAAAAACAAACAAACAAACAAACAAACAAACAAACATGCAAAACAGAAATGCAAGAAAACAAACTAAATTGTACTCACAGAGAGAATAATCTCTCCCCACTGTAAAAACAGCTAAAAGAAAATTAAGATCATCTTGAGTATATCTTTGCATTAATTTTGGAGGAAATATAATGGATGATGACAGATCAAAGCACTTTATTCTCTTCTATCAGTTAGTCATACATCTATTTATCTTCAAGTGCTTTTATTACACCATGTTTTCATTTATTTGGGCATGTAATCTGAGCTGGACCGACAAGGTCCCTTCCTGCTCTGTTTATCTGCATCAGACAAACGAGAAACAAAGAGGAATCAATTAAATGTATGTATTTATTTATTTTCATGTAATACAAGTAGTCCTCGACTTATACGATTGAGCCCAAAATTTCTGTCGTGAAGGGGGACATTCATTAAGTGAATTTTGCCCCATTTTGGGACCTTTCTTGCCACCATTGTTAAGTGAACCACTGCAGTTATTAAGTTAGTAACACAGTTGTTCAGTGAGTTTGGCTTCTCCATTTGACTTTGCTTGTCAGAAAGTCACAAAAGGTGATTCCCATGACCCTGGGGCAGTACAACTGCCAAGCACCGAATTTTGAGTATGTGACTATGAGATTGCTCCAGTGGTTGTATGTGTGAAAAATGGTCACAAAAATGGGCTGGTTCCTGCCAGTTCTAACCTATAGAAGAGGTTCCACAAATCTACCGTGCCGTTTAGAACCGTTTCCAGCTCCCTCCCCCCACCCATCCTCACCACGCTTGCCCCGCCCACTGCTCAATGATTGACTGCCTCACCAATCACCCCGCCCGCCTCTAAGAGTCCTATCTAAACCTTAAGGTCTTAAAGCTGTCAAGTTTGAACACCCCTGGGGTTTTTTTCCTAAAGGGTTAGGGGTGCAAGGGTCTTGTAACTTGACAGCTTTAAGACTTACGTGCTTCAAATGCCAGAGTTTCTGAGCCAACATTTTGGTTGCTAAGCAAGAATGTTGTTAAGTGAGTTTCACCACATTTTACAAGTAGGGCACGCCCACCCAGTCACATGAGTGGCAAACCACTCCCAAATTTGGATTTGTGTGTGTGTATGTGTGTGTGTGTGTGTGTGTGTGTGTGTGTGTGTGTGTCAAACAATGGAATTTTGAAATATGTATACCCCTAAAAAGAGGATGTATGTAAAATTATAAATATGAAATATACCAGCAAATATTAAATGAAGTGTGCTCAGATGCTGAAGAACACCATGTGAATTAATTGGAGAAGGTGGAAAGGAGAAAGGTAGAGGTAAGGAGAAAGGGAGGAGACGGGAGAGAGGGAAATAAAAGGGAGAGGAGAAGTAGGAGAGAGAGAGAAGGAGTGGAAAGAGGAGAAGGAGAGAGGAAGGGGAAGTAGAGAAGAGAGGGATAGCAGAGAGAAGAAGAGGTAGGGAGGAGGAGAGAGGGAGAGGAGATAGGACGGTGGTGAAATTGGGCATAATATGGTGTATTGAAAGCAGAAGAGCAAATGACAGCTGTTCTGGGTTGAGGGAATGATATAATAATGGACAATACAAAAAAAATTCTGTTCAGATGTAAGGGTATACTTGTGGTTGTATGTATGAAATTAAAATAAAATAAAAAACTTTTTTTCAAAAAAAAATGGTCGTAAGTCACTTTTTGCAGCTGAAACTTCAAACAGTCACTGGACTGTTGTAAATCTGTTGTAACTCCAGAGGATGGTAGAGGACAGGAAGGCCTGGGGGAACATTGTCCATGGGGTCGGACACAACTTCACAACTAACAACAAAAAAAGTCAAGGACTAATGTGGCTGCTCAGGAAATAGTCAGACATGGGAAGAGTTTTGTGGCTCCCTGTGTTTTCTTTTCTGTGGGAAACGGGTCCAAATGGCTCTTTGAATGTTTAAGATTGCTGATCCCTTAGACGTACCTAGTTCCTAGCCTCCAGATCAGTGGTGGGTTGCAGGTGGTATGCCCCAGTACGGGCGTACTGGTGCCTGCCGGGAGCACCAGGTACCGTTCCAGTACGGTGCTCCAGAGGGCCCACCCGCCCGCCGTCTTTCTTACCTGTATTTGAGCTCTTTGGCACTTCCGCGCACATGCACGGTGCATACGGTGCCTGCGCAACACTCCCCCAAGCAGCTGGAGCATCACAGAGGCATTGTGGAGCATCGCAGGAGATAATGACACATGTGTGCGCTGCACGGATTCATGTGGTGAACGCTGGGCCTTGTTCCACCATACCGGTTGCAACAGGATTCGGAACCCACCACCGCTCCAGATCCTTTATAGTTTTTATTACTCTTCTCTGCACTCTTTCTTAGGGTCTCAACATTTCTTTTTGCATCTTAGTGACTTAGTGAATTGGATAGTATTTCAAATGTGATCTCATCAGTCACCATAAAGTGGCACTAGCACTTCATGTGCTTTTGATCCTTCTGCAGATGCCACCTGGACTGCATTCGCTTTTGGGGCAGCTGCAGCACACCACTGGCTCACACTTACATGTGAACTGTTCAACTGGGCCCTACTGCAAGACCTTATTATCCATTGACATTTTTCCTAAGTACGGAGCATTCCCGCTACTCCTTTCCAAACTCAAATAAAGATTTCTTTATTTGACCTTTCCCTAAAGGCACCTACACATTTTTGAATGAGCAGCTCCATCACTCAAGGAAAGTGCAAATTTCAGGGTGTTCAGTTTCCCAGCAGTATTTGGGAAGGGCACACCGAGTTCACGTCAAACCGCCCACTTGAACTAATTTCTCACTTTTCCCTGTTGCCAAAGGCGCGAGTAAATAAAAAAAAAGATGTGCACACAATGTATTTTCTCTCTCTCCCCTATACCGCTCATAATATTCTACATTAATGCAAGGAAGTTCTTTAGAAGAGCAAAGATCTTGTAATGAAAATTATATTTTGAATTAATATTACCCATGAAAGCCTTCCGTGTGGGGCTCATTGATATTAAATGGGCTTTTTCTTCTACATTTCAAGGAAAGGAGAAGGAGGGGTAGCTATCTGTGTGCTCTATAATTAAGCATTTCTCAGGCTCCCGTTCCCCCGATATCTTCCGTGAAATGACTGACATATGGTATCACTCTTAGATCTGCAAATCACAAAGAGAGGAAGAGGGGCTCTTTTATTCTACCATAATAACACGCTTGGAATATTCCAACAGCTATAATGAAATGTGATAAGTATGACAGCCGCAATCTGCTCCCAGAAATGTCTTGAGCCGTTGGTTGAATTGCCACACTTCAGAAAATATGTCATGTCAGAACTAAATGCAAAATTCACGGAGGTTTCGAAAGGAGGGGGGGAGGAGGGAGAGGCGGGAGCCTTAATTTTCACATTTTGCTGTGTAGCGCAATTTTCAAATGACGGGTTGTCTAGAAGCGATACTAATTTTTAGTTGTTTTCGATGGAGGTTGCTACCCCCTGATCATTTCGGGATAGAGACACTGGAAAAACATTTTCAAAGGGCTAACTTCCCTAAATGTAGAGATGCCCAAGCTGGTTATCAGAAGAATATGAATAAAATAATAATTCATTTAAAACCTGGACTTTCTGGAGGTAAGATCCTAATCGATGCACTTGAAAGAGGCACCAGGGGTGGTAATCACTTACCTTCCCTACCAGTTCACAAATGTGAGCATGTCCTCTCCGCCTTCCACCCATGCACTTTGCCTAAAAAAAAAAGGGCCTAAATGGGATGCCATAGACCTGGGGAGGGTGATTTCCGCTACCAGTTCGGGTGAACGATCCGAACTGGTAGAATACCACCACTGAAGGGCACGGAAAGTTTTTAAGCACATTCAGAGCAGCGGTGGAATTCCAATTTTTTTACTCCTGGTTCTGTGGCCTTGGCTTGGTGGGCATGGTGTGGCTTGGTGTGGCTTGGTGTCTATACTGGAGCTAAGGGATACAGAGGGGGGATTAGAGATAGCTGGGGTTGTGTAGTCAAAATAAAGTATTTTCTCTTGGGAACCAAGGACTTTCTCACACCTGGCTGGAGGAAGGAGGAGTGATGTCACTAGACCATCAGACAGCACTTGGATTGGACCATGTGACTGATTATTAGGAGTTGGGAGAAAAACTTCTACTTTTAAATAGGTGAATAACCATGGGACTTTTCAGAATCAATTTTCACCAGGTATGTGCCAATATGATATTTCTAATAAAGCTATTCTTTGAGGAATCTACTGTATTTTTCGCAGTATACGACACAGCGGAGTATAAGATGCACTAAGAATTTGAAGAGGCAAATTTTAAAAAAAAGTTTTTTAACTCTGCAGACCTCCCCAAAAATGGCCCGTTTTTCATGAAAACGGGCCTGTTTTTTGTCAAAAAAAAAAAAGGGCATGCATAGCCTTTAGGAGGCTTGTAGAGTGCTCCTGGGGGCTGGGGAGGCAAAAAAAACAGCCTGTTTCTCACTCAATTTTGCCCTCCTCAGCCCCAGGAGCACTCTACAAGCCTCCTAAAGGCTATGCACAGCCATCTTTGCAAAGGGGGCAGGGTTTTGGAGGCCAAAAATACTGTATTCAGTGTATAAGACGCACCCAGATTTTCAGCCTCTTTTTGAGGGAAAAAGGTGTGTCTTATACTCCAAAAAATATGATTCTTACCTTGGAGTTTTGCTTTATATGGATCTTTACTTGGAATCCTGACATTCAGCTTTGCTGTGGTTGAATCAATTTCTCATCAACATGAGACTTCTTCACAGCCTTGGACGCTCTAGCCAAGGTACCTTAGTGTAATGGTGTGTGGGAATGACCTTGGAAGACAAAGGAAGAAATTAGGAAACGATCAGATAAGAGGAGGGAGAAGCCCAGAGAAAGTAACTAAAACCCCCCTAACTTATCAGGCTATAAAAAGAGATGGTGGGAGATTTGAATTATTAGACTAGCATTATTCTGTTAATGTGATTTTACAATAATGTAGAATTAGGTGACTTGGTTGTGTTTCCTGTCTGATCCATCTGGGAAGACTGACATCAATCTTCCAATTGTCTGAAAGTAGAACTTATTTGCAGCCTGATAAATTACAGAGGATTCTTTTGAGTTTCATTCTCTGCTTGTAATATAGTTGTGAATTTTCTTGTCCTGCCTCTTATTTGATTATTCCCTAGATTCTCTTCTCCCCTCTCCCAGTCTCCCAAGGTTATTTCCACATGCCATTTCTCTTAGCGAACCACCGTTTCCTGTTTATGGAAGTTTCCATCTTGTAGAGGTGTGGGAAGTAGTAGATTCTTTTTCATTGGTAGTGGACAATAGACATTTGTTGGGGACGCTGTAGCAATAGCCCTTAGACTTACATACTGCTTCACAGTGCTTTTACAGCCCTCTCTAAGCAGTTTACAGAGTCAGCATATTTGTCCCCAACAATCTGGGTCCTCATTTTACCAACCTCGGAAGGATGGGAGGCTGAGTCAACCTTGAGCCTGGTGATATTTGAACAGCCTAATTCCAGGCAGCCAGCAGTCAGCAAAAGTAGCCTGCAGTACTGCACTCTAACCACTGTGCCACCATGGCTCATCTGTAGCAGTAGATTCCTTCACCGAGCAGGGGATTGGATTAGATCAGGAGTGTGAAACTCACGGCCCGCGGGCCGGATACATCACATGCTAGCCAGCCCCGCTGTAGTGAAGGGAGAAAAAAGTTGCAATATGTCACGACAACATGTCATTGCGAGCTTGACACCCCTCCAGTGGTGGGAGAACCAGTTGTTCACTTTCTAAGCAGTTCGGAGAACCGGTTGTTGGAAGAAATCTCATTTTGTTTTTTTCCCACTTTACAGGGCTAATCCTGTAAGGAAGGCAGGAAGGAAACATTCTGGTGTTGTTTCTAGCCTAATCTTTATTGCCCTCCTTACAGAAACTGCCTCTCCGGTTAACCCTCATTACATTGCAACAGCTAAAGCGAAGCGCCTATCGACTTGAGTGATGTTGAGTGGGCCACGCCCACTCAGTCACATGACCACCGAGCGGTGCCTACCCAGCTGGTCAATAGGGCAGAGAACCAGTTGTTAAATTATTTGAATCCCACCATTGCACCCCTCGATTAGATGATCTCCAAGACTCCTTCATACCTTCTGTGATTCTGTGAATCCAATTGACTGCATTTAAGGGAAACTATGCATTGGGCACGTTTAAGAAGGACTCCAGCAATGCAACCACCATGAAATGACTCATTGAAGAAGCATCTCACTCTTTAAGGTCAGGTGTCATGCATCACAGAACTTTGGCAACAGAGTGTGAAGGCAAAGGGTTTGAAATTTTCCCATATCCTGTTCAGAAATGATTGTGTAACCCAAGTAAACAGGCCAAAAATAAAAAAAATAAAAACTATTGGTAGTCCTTGACTTACAACCAGTTGTTTAGCAATCATTTCAAGTTACAATGAAAAAAGTGACTTACTGTATTTTTCAGAGCATAAGACGCACCTTTTTCCCTCAAAAAAGAGGCTGAAAATCTGGGTGCATCTTATACACTGAATACAGCATTTTTGGCCTCCCGAAACCCCACCACTTCACCAAAATGGCTGTGCATAGCCTTTAGGAAGCTTCCAGAGTGACCCTGGGGGCTGTGGAGGGCAGAAATGAGTGAAAAACAGGCCATCTTTTGCTCAATTTTGCCCCCCAAGCCCCCAGGAGCACTCCATAAACCTCCTAAGGCTATGTATGTCCTCTTTTTTTTTGACAAAAATGGGACCATTTTTGTGAAAAATGGGTCGTTTCTGCTCATTTTGGGGGGCTCCACCCCCCCCAAGGAGGACTGTACAAGCCTCCTAAAGGCTATTCATACCCTTTGTTTGGACAAAAAATGGGTCCGTTTTCGCGAAAAATGGGCCGTTTTGGGGAGATCTGCAGAGTGCAAAAACTTTTTTTTTTAAATTTGCGTCTTCAGAATCTTGGTGTGTCTTATACTCCCAAAAATATGGTATGTCCAGTACTTACACTATTGGAGTGTCCCCACAATCACATGATCAAAATTCAACCAATATGTATTTGCAACCATTGCAACTTCCCTTAGTCACGCCATTTGCAACCTTCCCAACTGGTTTTCGACTAGCAAAGTTAATGGGGGAAGCTGGATTAGCAGAACAACCATGTCAAAAAAGGAGATATTAAAAATCATCCAGGCCTCAACTTAATAACCATCCTTACTACCAATGGAAGGTCTTGGCCCAATGATGGTTGTAATTCGAGGACTACCTGTAATAACAGAACCAGGTAATTGACCTTGGATGATCCCAAAAGACTAAATAGAATTGGACCTACTTAGTACTTGGGAAGATGCCAAGAAATTCCATCGGTCGACATTTATTATTTATTTAGCATATGCAATGTTTTGGGGGTAGGGCTTACATTACGAGCATCTTGAAAAAAAATCATGCTAAGGCTTATTTTCCAGATGATCTTATTTTGGGAGAAAAAGGGTAGTTGCCAAAGACTGTGAGCTCACAGTTGCATGCTTTCCAAGGTGCACCACCGAGGGCGAGCTAGCTCTGCACCAGAAAGAAAGATGAACAGCATCCTGCAGAGTCATCCGGGGATTTTTCCCTCTACCAAAGGTGCCTCAGAAATGGCCGTCGCATCTGGGAAAGTTCAACACTGGCAGGGTTCTGCATGAACTTCCGGCTCATCTTCCCACTGAAGTGGTACCTATTTATCTACTTGCGTATGATATGCTTTGAATTGCTACATGGGCAGAATCTGAGGCAAGTAATGATAGCTCACCCTGTCACATAGGGCTAGGACTCAAAGCACTGGAGCAAAGATCATCTTAGGCATCATTACACCACTGAACTATCGTGCCTCATAGATTGACATTGAGATGCCCCTCACTGGGAGACTGGAGTAGGTTAAAGCAGAGGTCCCCAATCTTTCCCACTCGGTGGGCCAGCCCGGTGGGGGAAGCGAATGAGTGGCAGGTGCACACAGCTCCATTTGTGCTAGCAGTGGGTGCGAATACTCTCCTCTTGTGCAAATGAAGCTTCGCGCATGAGCGGAGAATGCTTGCACTTTGTGAGAATGAAGCTTCAGGCATAAGCGCAAGCACCCTTTGCTCGCACGTGTGGAGCTTCGCACGCAAGCGCCGTCCGTGCGTGCGAATGGAGCTTCACACACATGCACTTACCCATATCTCCCACAGCCTGGTTTCTAAAAGGCCACAGCCTAGTAGTGGGAACCCCTTAGTTAGAGAACAGATCCCCAAATTCAGTGAAACCCCCTTATATATGGCTGCTATAGACCAGGGGTGTCAAACTCAAGGCCTGTGGACCGCATCTGGCCTGCGGGGTGTTTAGATCTGGCCTGTGGGGCCACCCTGGAAACAGTGAGGGACCAGTCCGTGGTCCCTCTGCCAGTGAAAACTGAGCTTGGGAGGGCTGAATATGGCCTCCCGAGCTTAGTTTTTGCTGGCAGAGAGCTGCAGGAGGCTGTCGCAGCCGGAAATGGAGCTCAGGAGCCTGTTTTTGCTGGCAGAGCACTCTGACACAAGTGAGGTCAAGCTGGCCATGCCCACCTTGTCCACACCCATCCCAGCCCCCCAAGATCAAATACAACCTTGATGTGCCTCTCAATGAAATCGAGTTTGACACCCCTGTTATAGAGGAAATATGGGTGCATTCGTAGCAATAGCAGTAACACTTAGGCTTGTATACTGCTTTACAGTGATTTATAGCCCTCTCTAAGCAGTTTACAGAGTCATCATATTTGCCCCCAATAATCTGGGCCCTCTTTTTACCCACCTCGGAAAGATGGAAGGCTGAGTCAGCCTTGAGCCTGGTGAGATTCGACCTGCCAAATTGCAGGCAGCCGACAGCCAGCAGAAGTAGCCTGCAGTACTGCACTCTAACCATTGTGCCACCGTGGCTCACGAGGTTAGTTGAGAGACCAAACTGACTTGCAGGAATTTTTAAAATGTGTGTAGATGCGCAAGGGAAAAGATGATGAGCTTTATTTGACCTAGAATGAAGCTACTCTGCCTGTCGCTAGATTAAAAAGAAACAAATGAAAAAACAAAAACAAAGAAACACTACACAACCCTGGCTTTTGAAAGAGCACCAATGGTTACCCAAGGGTGCTTCACACATGGAACCTCACCGGGTGCCTTGGAGGCAACTCAACACTTTCATCTCACCCTACCTCACAGGGTTGGTGCTATGAGCATAGCATGGAGATTCTCCACATGAATGGCTTTGTTTTACCTGAAGGAAAGCTGAGATATAGTGTAAATCTATCAAAGTTTTCATTCAAAGCAGTAGAACTAACGCACCTGAATACAATCCCAACATTTATTCATATATCTTCTTTACTTGACCGGCGATCTCATATTCCTGGGTATTTGGTCAGGGGTGGGCTTCAAAAATTTCACCAATTGGTCCTCTGCGTGGCCATGGTGGGTGTGGCCTAGTCGGCCTCCTGCACCATGGCGGGGGGGGGGGGAGGAGGCATTTGCACCTTCCCCAGGCTCCGGAGGCTTTCCTCGAGCCTTTGGGAGGGTGAAAACTACCTTCCCTGTGCTCCAGAGGCCCTCCGGAGTCCAGAAATGGGCCAGTTTCCAGCCTTCCAGAACTTCCAGGAGGCCCGTTTCCCCCCCTTTCCAGGTCTCCGTGTGGGCCCTGCACTTATCTTGCATCCAAAATGGCCGGTGTGGAGACTCTTGGGAGTGGCAGGGTGGGAAGGGAAAGGCAGGGTGGGAGGGGGAGGTTGGGGTGGGAGGGGTCACCCAGGGGTGGAGATTCTCCGAACCAACTATACCATTAGCTAGGGCAGGGGTGTCCAAACTTGAGAACTTTAAGACTTGTGGACCAGCATGGCTGGCTGGGGAATTCTGGGAGTTGAAGTCCACAAGTCTTAAAGTTCTCAAGTTTGGACCCCTGAGCTAGGGGTTCTCCCGAACCTGGGCAAACCCGTAGCAGCAGTCCCCTGTATTTGGTCCCTTGACTTCTAAGCAAAGTGGCAGAAAATATAGACTGAAATATAAGGGATAAAAAGAATGTTGTGTGTGGGTTAGCTGAGGTCCATTTTTTTTAAAGCCTGGGCCCCACAGAGTCTATGAAAAAAATAATAATAATCCCCATTTGATCCAAAATGTGTGTTATTTTTACCTTCAGGGAAAGCCTTTAATTAATGGATTAGTTCATCACCACGCATACTGTTAATCAGAGAAGATTCCTTTAATCAAGCCCTCGATAATTGCTCATAGCTGAAATTCCACCCAGCATAAAATATATCACTACAATAACCAAGTCGATTTGGGTACTGTTTGTTTCCCCATGCCTTTAAAACCACCTGCACTGAGTGAAACCCGACTCACGGTCTCAACATTACAGATTTAAATCTTTATTTTCTGAGCGTGTATCATGACACCATATAAACGTTGAGTCAGCTGGCAAAAAGCCCAACGGCTACATCCTTACATGGCTTGTTGTTAAGTAACCCAGAATGGCCTGCTTTGCAAATCACGCTAAGCCACAATAACTGAACAACAGAATTGGAAGGGACCTTGGAAGTCTTCTAGTCCAACCCTTGCTTAAGCAAAAGACCCTATACTATTTTCGACAAATGTTTGTCCAATCTCTTGCTTAAAAACTTTCAGTGTTGGAGCATTCACAACTTCTGGAGGCAAGTTGTTGCACTGATTAATCGTTCTGTGAGGAAATGTCTCCTTAGTTCTAGGTTGCTTCTCTCCTTGATTAGTTTCCACCCATTGCTTCTTCTCCTGCCCTCAGGTGCTTTGGAGAATAGCTTGATTCTCTCTTCTTTGTGGCAACCCCTGAGATATTGGAACACTGCTCTCATGTCACCTCAAGTCCTTTTTTTCATTAGACTAGACTTATTATGGCTAAGTGTGATGTGTAAACCCATCTTCACACCCATTACGGAAGGTTTTTCAACTGAGCAAATCTAGTACTTTAGGCTTCGCTTTTGCTTAAAATCTTAGTCTTGTTTCAGAAGACAAATTCAATCCAGCAATTCCTTTAATAGTGGTCCATCAGCTCAGTGTGGTTGGAGAGAGAAGAAGCAATGTCTTACATATCTAAGATTTAAATTAACATAGAGACCAAGATAAAGTGCTTGCAAAAAGAGATACATTTCGTGACACCTTCCGTACTAGGAAAATGTTGGGATGGGAACTGCAGCAAAGGATATGATTTCGTGATTGATGCTTGAAACCTTCTGGAGGGCTCAGTTAAATGGTGAGGCTGCCTGCGGTCAGTTACTACGTCTTCTTTTCCTTAATGTTTTTTCTGCAGCTGTGATTATATAACACAAACATCAACCTAGAACCATGATGGCAAACCTATGGCGCGCTTGCCACAGGTGGAATGCGGCGCCTTCTCTGCAGGCATGGGAGCTGCTGCCCCAGCTCAGCTCCACCACGCATGTGTGCGCCGCTCCCACTGGTTAGCTGATTTTCAGGTCTCTGCTGCGAATGCGTGTGTGCATGTGCATGAACGGGGGATGGGAGGTGTGTGTATGTGAGGGGGGCAGAGGGAAGTGAAGGGGGAGTGTGTGTGTGTGTATGTGGCACCCCCCCCATGGCCCTTTTTTGGTCCCAAGAGACTTCAGGGAGGCCTGCTAGGCCCAAAACAGGGTGTGGGGGAGAGGGCAGCACGGGGAGGCATGGGCATGCACAGGGGAGCGGGGCATGCAGGGGGGTATTTCATGCACATTGCATTGTGGGTGTGGGCCAGGGGTGGGTTCCTGCCAGTTCTAACCTCTTCTATAGAAGAGGTTCCACAAATCTACAGTGCCGTTTAGAACCGGTTCCAGCTCCCTCCCCCCCGCCCGTCTGCATGTCATCAAGATGAAGAGCGAAAGGAGGAATTCTGGGAGTTGAAGTCCACAAGTC
Source organism: Natrix helvetica (assembly GCF_964273705.1). Classification (NCBI taxonomy): domain Eukaryota; kingdom Metazoa; phylum Chordata; class Lepidosauria; order Squamata; family Natricidae; genus Natrix; species Natrix helvetica. Next base: position 11,461,804 of record NC_138551.1, read on the forward strand.
TTAAAGCTGTCAAGTTTGAACACCCCTGGGTTTTTTTTCTAAAGGGTTAGGGGTGCAAGGATCTTGTAACTTGACAGCTTTAAGACTTGCATGCTTCAAATGCCAGTGTTTCTGAGCCAACATTTTGGTTGCTAAGCAAGAGCGTTGTTAAGTGAGTTTCACCACATTTTACAAGTTGGCCATGCCCATCCAGTTCACATGGCTGGCAAGCCACTCCCACTCGGTCACATGGCTGGCAAGCCACTCCCACCCGGTCACATGGCTGGCAAACCACTCCCACAAAGGGGGCCACACCTACAGAAGAGGTTCTAAAAAATTTTGAAACCCACCATTGGTGTGAGCATGCGCATTTGCGCTTTCAGCACGTGGCGACAAAAAGGTTAGCCATCCCTGACCTAGAATATATCATAAATCAAAGAAAGATATCCCTCTCCCAAGTGTTTATTTGCTTCTAAGCTCAGCTTCTGGAAGTACATAACAGAAATTGAATAGTACAATTTCTGCTATGTACAATAGAACATAGCAACTGTTATGTACAATAACAGAAATTGAATAGATAAAGGAAGTTTTATAAAAAAAAACTTCCTTTATCTATTCAATTTTTATAGGCTTCTGTTTTTCTAAGACTAATTGTCTAACCTAAGATGACTTTGATATTTGATAGCCAAATAATATTTGCATTTCACTGTAAGACTTGGGTGGCATGGTGGCCTAGTGGTGAAGATGCTCACCTCCCATTCAGAAGGTTGAGAGTTCAATCCTAGGCAGATGTTTCTCTCCTAGAGCACAAAGAGAAAATATCTGCTGCAAACTCTTCATAGGTGTCAGGAAGGGCATCCGGCCAGTAAATGCTCAGCGGTATCCAGTGGCCCTGACTCTACCCCAAATTAAGAGATTACAGGGTCGTAAAGGGAGGGGGGATTATAAATTTAGATTTGAGGTCACTTGAGAAAAGGGAAGAAATATTTTTAGCAGCTGGTATAAATTACCTCAAAAGGTAATTTTTAGTTACCCAACCCAAACCCAAAAAGGAAAGAAAAAAATCATTTGAAACTTTTTAAATGAAGTAATATATGATTTATCAATTCATGTTGTGTTCATGGTTTTGTTTAAATATGAGGGGGGAAATGATTTTTTGAAATTGGACCTGAGGTTTTTTTTAATGATTTTTATTTCTCTTATTCTACGTCTCTGCTATAACAACCAGTTTAGTTGAGGCCACTGTAGTTGTCCAACAGGGCATTTTTCAGAAGATGCCATTAAAAATGTTCCGCTATGCATTTCTGTTGGAGTTGCCAAGAATTGAACAAATGGCCACTGCTGTCAACACTCTTGTCTGTTTACCACTGTTTATTTTATTTTTTTTCATTCTCTGTCACAGATTTCAATGGACAGTCACTGGACCGTCCAAAGAGAAGGAAGTTGGCAATAAAGAATAAGAATCTTGGTGACCTCGGTTTCTAGGCTTTTAATAAGTTTTCTCCAACTGTGTCTTCTTCCATTGTACCTCAACAAAGAGCTGCATACCTTTGCCAAATTCTGTTAAGACGCTATGACCAAATGGTACCTTCTGGCTTAATGTGTCTTTGATTAGTGGGCATTCTGAAGTTTGAAATTTTTATTCCCTTCTGGGCCACTCAGAGGGGACGCTGTGGCTCAGTGGCTAAGATTCTGAGCTTGTCAATCAGAAAGGTCGGCAGTTCGGCAGTTCAAATCCCTAGCACTGCGTAATGGAGTAAGCTCCCGTTACTTGTCCCACCTTCTGCCAAACCTAACAGTTTGAAAGCATGTAAAAATGCAAGTTGAAAAATAGGAACAACTTTGGTGGGAAGCAGTGATGAAACTCATTTTTTTTTACTACTGGTTCTGTGGGTGTGGCTTGGTGGGCGAGGTGTGGCTTGGTGGGTGTGGCAGGAGAAGGATACTGCAAAATCTCCATTTCCACCCTACTCTGGGGCCAGCCAGAGGTGGCATTTGCCAGTTCTCCGAACTACTCAAAATTTCCACTACCAGTTCTCCGAACTACTCAAAATTTCCGCTACTGGTTCTCCAGAACCTGTCAGAACCTGCTGGATTCCACCCCTAGTGGGAAGGTAACAGCATTCTGTGTGCCTATGGCATTTAAGTCATGCCGACTACATGACCACGGTGACGTCTCTAGACAGTGCTGGCTCTTCAACTTTGAAACAGAGATGAGCACCACCCCCTAGAGTCGAGAATGACTGGCACATGTGTGTGAAGGGAATCTTTACTTTTACCGTTAGGCCACCCTACCTCTTCCCCTCTTTTTTCTCAAGCCTTTCCAAGGCCATGATGACACTACCTAATCAACCACTTCATAATCTGAATGGACAAAGCAAAGACTCTATACGTTGTAATCTTCACATCCCACAGTTTAGTGTGAGCAAGGACTACATGAAACTATCGAGGACCTGTCAGTAGCCAGAAGAGAAGACAAGAATATTTAGTTGTTTTTTTTTTGGAAGGAAAGGATCTCAGAAAAAAATAGGATGGGCGGAGGGGGGGTTGGCTTATATTTGCTTTGCAATTCTTTAAATGTAGTTTTAGGAAATATTTATTGCACATCAAGCAATATAATAGGCTTACTGTCATGCAATATATAAGATAAATTCACTTTTCACTTTTCCATCTAGATTTCCATCCAGGCTCTGGATGTTCAGCTTTAGAAATTAAGAGAATGGCTGCAGAGTGATATGGAGTGTATCAGAAGTCATAAGGTGCTAGCAAGTATATTTATGACACCGACACCTTTCCTGATACTTTGACCCTGGACTAGCTGTTATCTAGCTGTCTTGGTGCTGTGGTTAGAATGTAATACTGCATGTTAACTCACTGCTCACTCCAGGAGTTTGATTCTGAGCAATTCAAAGTTGACTCAGCCCTCCATCCTTCCGAGGTGGGTAAAATGAGGACCCAGATTGTTGGGGGCAAATATGTTGACTCTGTAAACTGCTTTAAATTGCATCCTAAATTGCATTAACAGAGGGATATAATCAAGATCAAGTGAGGTACTAATACCACTCTATAAAGCCCTAGGAAGACTACACCTAAAATACTGCATGCACTTTTGGTCACCACTCTATAAAAAAGATGTTGAGACTCCAGAAAAAGTTCAGAGAAGAGCAACCAGGATGATTAGGGGACTGGAGACTAAAACGTATGAAGAACGCTTACAGCAGGGGTGTCCAAACTTGGGAACTTTAAGACTTGTGGACTTCAACTCCCAGAATTCTGGGAGTTGAAGTCCACAAGTCTTAAAGTTCTCAAGTTTGAACACCCCTGGCTTACAGGAACTGGGCATAGTGAAGAGAAGGACCAGAGGAGACATGATGTTCCAATATTTGAGGGGCTGCCACAGAGAGGAGGGAGCCAACCTATTTTCTAAAGCACCTGAAGGCCAGACAAGGAATAATGGATGGAAACTCAACAAGGAGAGATTCAACCTAGAAATAAGGAGGAACTTTCGGACAGTCAATCCATGGAGAACAATCAATCCATGGAACCAAAGTTGCCTTCGGAAGCTGCGGGGGCTTCATCCCTGGAGGTTTTCAAGAAGAGATTGGACTGCCATTGGTCAGAAATTGTTTAGGGTCTCCTGCTTGAATGGGGGGGGGGTTGGACTAGATGACCTATAAGGTCTCTTCCAACTCTGTTAATCTATTTCTGTTTCCTTCTGCCCCAACTACCTAAGAGGACGACTTGAATACTGGATGTTTTGTTTGTTGTTATAATAACCAGCATCACTCCGGTTGCTACCTACCTTTGTATGCTGAACCTTGGGCTTAATCTTGATCAACAAAGTTCTCAAATAACGAATGCCCCACGACCATTTCACAATGTCATATACCCTTTATATTTTCCACACTCAAATGACTGTTCTAAGATGATATGATGGACATCCTACTTAGGGTATCGTTTAAACTGGCTTCAAGCCCAATGTGAGTCTGAGCGATCTGATCTGAAAAGAATTGCTCAGATTGTTCTGGATGGAGTTCAGATGGAAGGTGGATACTAGCCAGAGCGACCGATGCTATGGACAACTGGCTGAGTTACCCAAAAGAGTTTCCTTCCACAATTTTTCTTCAGATGTGCTCTTCATATGGTGATCTTTGAACTCACTTCACAGGATGGTAGAATGGTAGGTGATGAAACGTACCTCCTTGAAAGCCCCGTGATGAAATAACTTATGGTTTTCTGGTTACCTTGTGACCTCAATTCAAAATTAACAACAGCGTTTAAAGCCTTGCCTGTCTTAGGGACTTAACTAGATCCAATCCACCTCTCTCTTTTAAATCATCAAGGACGGTAGCTTTTCGAATATCTGCCAAAACCCTTCGTCATCTAGAGGCAAGTCTACTCTCTCTGTGGTGCAGTTCGGCCTGCAGAACAAATTGCCACTAGAACTAAAGCAAGCCCACGCCATCTTATAATTCAGAAGTTAATTCAAAATACGTAGCTTACCAAGGCTTTGATCTGACCATTATAATTTCCACAAAACTTTCTTACTTTTGCTTTGTTGTTCTGAGCTATTTTTAGTAGCACCTATGTTGTTTTAATAAGGGTGGCTCAGTGGCTAAGATGCTGAATTTGTCGATCAGGAAGTTCAATCAGGAAGGTCAGCAGTTTGGCGGTTCGAATTCCTAAGCTGCGTAACAGAGGGAGCTCCCGTTACTTGCCCCAGCTTCTGCCAACCTAGCAGTTCGAAAGGATGTAAAATACAAGTAGAAAAAACAGGGACCACCTTTGTTGGGAAGGTAACAGCATTCTGTGTGCCTTTGGGATTTAGTCATGCTGGCCATATGACCACGGAGACGTCTTTGGACAGCACTGATTCTTTGGCTTTGAAATGGAGATGAGCACCAACCCCTAGAGTCAGGAACGACTATCACATGTGTGCGAGGAGAACCTTTACCTTTATGTTGTTTTAACTAAGGCAGTTTTAAGTCCACTAAAAAGTCCCAATGAGTCATAAACCCTGATAGTCTACAAGCCAGGAGAAAATACAGTTAGACTAACCCTTGAACTGCCCAATGTTAAACTGACGTTTGGAGCTTTGATGGAGAGGCAACAAGGGGCTTAGAATCTAGAAGACCCTCAAACTTGCTCTGATGTATTTTTCTGATTTTGGAAAGAAGCAGAATTAGAGGCTGTTAGAGGAACAAGGATGCAGAATTAGATTCCCCCCCTCCGAGTGTGTGGAATTCCCTTGAATTTCAAAGAACATATGTTTTTTTTTGAAAATTTTCTCAAGAGATCATACATTGTCTGTCCAAACTATGAAATCCACTTCTCATTGAAAAACAAAGGATCATGGAATTTAATGTTGATCTATATAAGGTAAAGGTAAAGATTCCCCTCGCACATATGTGCTAGTCGTTCCCAACTCTAGAGGGAAGTGTTCATCTCCGTTTCAAAGCCGAAGAGCCAGCGCTGTCCGAAGACGTCTCTGTGGTCATGTGGCCGGCATGACTAAACACCGAAGATGCATAGAACGCTGTTACCTTCCCACCAAAAATGAGCCCTATTTTTCTACTTGCATTTTTACGTGCTTTTGAACTGCTAGGTTGGCAGAAGCTGGGACAAGTAACAGGAGCTCACTCCGTTACGTGGCGCTAGGGATTCGAACCGCCAAACTGCCAACCTTTCTGATCGACAAGCTCAGCATCTTAGTGGCAGAGAAAAAAGAAAAAGAGAAATGCAAGGATCAAAGTTAAAGAAAGAAAAGGGACAAATGACAGAAGATATATTTTTTTATATACATGCAGACATGCACTCACGCTTTCATATTTTATACCACAATTTTTTTAAAAAAATTGTCTGGCTTTAAACATAGTGATTTCCTATATATGATGGAAGACTTCTCTGCTCTCATCACTATGATTATAGCTGAACTACCTTTATCAAGGAAAAAAAAGAGGTACAACATTTTGGCTTTTTGATAGGGAGTTTAACCTTCTCCAAAACCTTTTTCTGTATTTAATATGAGTTATGCTTGGTAATCCCCATTAATGTTTTGTAAGTGGGGGTGGGGGATATGAGGGATGGAGAGAGGGATGGAGGTAGCGAGAGAGAGGGAAAGAGAAAGAAAGAGAAAGGAAGGAAGGAAGTTACTAACATAATCAGAACTTTGAGGACTAGAATAAAAACATCAAAGAACCTTGTTATGAAAAGAAAGAATGAAAGAGAAAGAAAGAAAGAAAGAAAGAAAGAAAGAAAGAAAGAAAGAAAGGAGGGAGGGAGAAAGAGAGGGAAAGAGAGAGAGAGAGAGGAAGTTACTCACATAATCTGAACTTTGAAGACTAGAATAAAAAAATCAAAGAATTTTGTTATAAAAAGAAAGAAAGAGGGAGGGAGGGAGAGAGAAAGGGAGGAAGAAAGGAAGAAAGAGAGAGAGCAAGTTACTCACATAATCTGAACTGAACTTTGAGAACCTTGCTATGAAAAGAAAGAAAGAAAGAAAGAAAGAAAGAAAGAAAGAAAGAAAGAAAGAAAGAAAGAAAGAAAAAAGAGGGAGGGAAAAGAAAAAATGAAAAAATTGAAGGGAGGGGAACAGGAGAATTGGAGAAGGGAGGAAGGGAGGTAAGAAGGAAGGAAGGGCCTCAACCCATAAAAAAATGAATTTACCAGGTCTTTTGCATGGGCTGTAAATCAATCAAACCAAACCAAACCAAAATCCATTATCCCTTCCTTGCAAAGAAGACACACCGTAGCTGTCATTTTGCAGTAGCCCTCTTCTTTTAAGGAGCATCTTTTTCTTCAAGGAAAAAGAAAAGAAAAGCAAAAAAAAAAAAAAAACCACCACTAAAAGAGAAGGGAGAAAGGGGTGGGGGAGTGGGGGGAGAGAAAGCCCTCCACCCATTGTTATGTCCTATTCAGCCTCTTTTCAGAGTCATTCACTATGCATTAATTACCGCTTTCCTCCATTCCCCAGGAAGCACCCGCAGCTATCCCTCTGTTTTGAAAAAGGCACACTTCCTGGGAGCTTCTCCTTTTTACATGGAGAACCTGATGAATTCCCCCCACCCTCCATCGCCCCCTTCCCATTGCGTCCCATTCCTCTCATTTTTGCATACTGTAAGTGTTCCTTCCTAAAGGGAAAAGAAAAGAGGAAGCAGAGGGAGGGTGGAGTAGTGGAACACAAACACCCCCCCCCCCAAATTTCATGCTTTGGGCCCTTGTTGTTTGCATATCTTTCATTTTCTCTTCCAGCTGTGACTGGCAGAAGAACATTCTTTACCGGTTGCCCTCTCTGCTATCCCTATGGTAATTTTTAAAAACTTTCTTCAGCTGCTTTTATTCTTCTGTGTTGCATAGTATTTTTGTGCCTCATTCCTGGCTCCAATCACCAGCATTTTTCTCCCTGCTAGATACTTTCCTTCCTTCCTTCCTTCCTTCCTCCTCTGTTCTCACCATCATTTTGTTCTTCTTCAGAAAGGAAACATCCCTATTGTGTCTCTCTACTCCTTGTTGCAACCAGGTTAGAAGGAAAGTCGAAGGAACGACTGATTCATTTACAGAAGTGGTATGTGTGTAGTTTCTGCTCCGTTTTGCTCCGTTTCTTAAACTTGCTGTCTGATGTCCAGTCACTGCCATTGCGGTTCTACCATATTTATGTCTGTGCCAAGCAAGTTCTAGTTCAAACATGGATCAGTTCCACACACGGATAGCTTTAAAAAATATTATAACAAGAGGGATAATAAAAAAGGGATAATTCATGAGAAGAGTCCTCCATTCCTCTACTCACAACAGAATACCTTATGCCACCAGGCTTGAAATTTTGGGATTGGACAACCTAGAACTTCGCCAACTAAGGTCTGACCTAAGCATAGTACACAAAATTATCTGCTATAACATCCTACCTGTCAACGACTACTTCAGCTTCAAACACAATAATACACGAGCACAGAATAGATATAAACTCAAGGTAAACTGCTACAAACTCGATTGCAGAAAATACGACTTCAGCAACAGAGTGGTCAACGCCTGGAATGCTCTACCTGACTCTGTGGTTATATCCTCAAACCCCCATAACTTTAACCTTAGACTGTCTACTGTTGACCTCACCCCATTCCTAAGAGGTCAGTAGGGGCGTGCATAAGCGCACCAGCGTACCTAATGTCCCTGTCCTAATGTCCTTTGCAAAGACATCAAGCTAAAAACCAGGAGATTGTGAATTCTAGTCCTACCTCAGGCATGAAACTGGTTGGGTGACTTTGGGTTGATCACCAGGAGCCTCTGAGTTCTAGTCACACCTCAGGCATGAAAAATTGGCTGGGTGACTTTGAGCCAGTCACCAGGAGGCTGTGAGTTCTAGACTGGGTGAACACTTCCTGAGCCTCTTTTTCCTGATATTTCTTCCTCTTCATGTTTTCCCCACCACAACAATCCTGTGAGATGGATTGGGATGAGAGAGACTGACTGGCTCAAAGATAACCAGCCGGCTTTCATGCCTAAGGCAGGATTAGAACTCAGTTCCCTAACTCTCAGAAAGTTGCACTTCATGGTACTAATTCCTCTTTCTTCAAAGCTTTCTTGCGATGCTCAGAACTGAATGGAATACATGATATAACGATGCAGAATATAGTTGAAAATCTTGGTTTCCCTTGATCGGAAAATGATTTTTTTTTTTTTGTCTTTTTCGCAGCATTTCAGGCTGCTGATTCAAATTCAGCTTGTGAACAACTACATTCTGAAGATTCATTTCCATGTCTGTTGTTTATTTTTCCTACATGGAGAAAACTTTGTATTCTGCTACTTAAGCTTCTTTCTCTAACTTATCAAGATAATTTAATACCTACTTTATTCTAATTGCCCTACCCTAGTTTGGCTCTGTCTTCATAATCAAAGTCATGAACGTGAATGTTGAACAGCCAAGGGTGATCTCCATTCTGTCCCCAGTTCACTCATCCAGCTTTTCGCCTAATGAAACCAATTGTCATGGGAAGTTATCAGTCATGAACCTAATTAGTCACAAAATTGCCCAAGGGATCTGTGTGGATAACCTGTCTCCCACTGTAAGATCTTCCCTTTAAGGATGGGCATCCTATTCACTTGCCAACTTGTCAGTCAAACTCTAAGGGGAAAATGCTCCTACACCCCCCCTTTTTTTTAAAGCCGTACAATTATAATGGAATGGGCCAACTTGCCATGGCCAACTCATGTGGGACAACTCGCTACGGCCAGATCCCCATGGGGCACCTTCCAACAGGACAATATAGCAACTTGATTTAATTATTTAAAATAAATAAAAATTATTTTAATTTATGTCATTTGCAACTCCTTCTGTGTCTTCCTTCTGCATCCTTTCTTTAATGATTCAGTTCCACCATTTCTTTGATATTTATTTATTTATTTATTTATTTATTTATTTATTTATTTATTTATTTATCTATCTATTTAATTTATATTGCCACCTATTCATACACGGCAACTCAACTATATAATATAATATAATCTTTTCTTTTCTTTTGTCTTCTCTGTGAGTTGTATTGTGTTGAGGGAGTGCACTGAGGGAGCTCAACCAATCTCATTGTATATATGTTGTACACTAACAATAAATAATATAATATAATATAATATAATATAATATAATATAATATAATATAATATAATATAATATAATAATATAATATAATATAATATAATATAATATAATATAATATAATATAATATAATATAATATAATATAATATAATATAATATAATATAATAATATAATATAATATAATATAATATAATATAATATAATATAATATAATATAATATAATATAATATAATATAATATAATATAATATAATATAATATAATATAGTAATGTAATGTAATATAATATGCAATGCAATGCAATGCAATGCCATGCAATGCAATCACCCTCCATCCCGGTGACAGCAATATTAGTGTCACTTATCCCATGGTGAGTTGTCCCACAACGATTTGGCCATGGCAAGTTGTTCATGGCTAGATGCTGTGGTGTGAGTTGGCCGTGCCTAATTGTCATAGACCCCATTTATCATTGCTAAGGAACAGTGGTGTCCTCAAAAAAACTGTTGAAGAATTACAGAATAACAGAATTGGAAGGGAGCCTTGGAGGTTTTCTAATCCAACCCCTTGCTTCAGCAGGAGATCCTATGTCATTCTGCACAAATGGCTGCCCAACATCTTCTAAAAATCTCCAGTGATTGAGTCCCCACAACTTCTGAAGGCAAGTTCTAATTGATTGTTCTAATTGTTAGGAAATTGCGCGTTACTTCCAGGTTGCTTCTCTCCTTGATTAGTTTTCACCCATTGCTTCTTGTCCTGCCATCAGGTCCTTTTGAGAATAGATTGACCCCCTCTTCTTTGTGAAAGCCCCTCAAATATTGGAAGAATGCTATCATGTCACCCCTAGTCCTTCTCTTCATTAGACTAGACATATCCTAGACATTGTTGTGACCCGCCAGCATCCAGCGAAGCTGGCAGCAGATTCGGACAGTGAGGAGATTGGGGAGGAACATGGGCCAGTCCTGGAGTCTGGGGAAGGCTCTGATGAGGGCTCGGTGTCGGAGGCAGAGATGGCGCCAGAACCGTATGCCAGTTATAATCAGAAGAACAGCTGGAGCCTGATCCCAGTGTGCGCAAGTGCAGAGTTGCCAGACGAAGGGAAGAGCTAAAGAACAGGGGTCGACTTGGGAGTAAGGCCACAGGTGGATGATGAATGGACCCTCCCAGAGGAAGTAAAAGAGGAGCAAAAGGGGAGTGGAGTTTGCAGGAGACAATCAGTTCACTTAATTGGTTCGTGACTCGCTGAGACTCCTTGCCAAATTTTGCAGATATCGGCCTGGCAGCTATAAGGTCTATGACTGTAAATCCTCCCTCGAAAGGCTTTGCTGGATGTGAATGAGCAGGATTCACAGTAAATTAATAAAAGGGTTTTTTGTCGGGATAAGGAGTTTTCTTCCTGCTGTTGGGAAGCCTGGGTCAGAACAGGCATCCTTCCTCTGGAAGAAGTGGTCCACCCAGCTGCTTTGCAAAAAAAAAAAGTTGGAGAATTTCAAAAGGCCATATGCACTCATCTTAATTTGTACTCCTCTGCCTGCAGGTGATATATAGTTAGTTGAAGTGTGTGTGTGTGTGTGTGTGTGTGAGAGAGAGAGAGAGAGAGAGAGAGAGAGAGAGAGAGAGAGAGAGAGGGAGAGAGAGAGAGATAACAAGGGAGGGAAGGAGAGAGCAATGGAGATAGGACAGATACACATATATACATCCAAGAAAGGTTTTGAAATCAATTTGAATATGTCGTGCCAAATTATTTTTCTAAAAGATTAAGCAAGTCTTCCCTCATCTGGATAATACCGTTCTCTCTGCTTTTGTCACTATATTGTTCCTAAATGGTTTAGATATCCATCTACAGAACAAAGCTCACTCATTATACCTTAACGAAATTGAGTTCACGGCTTTAAAATAAAGAGGGGGAAGAGAGTTTGTGCTTGCAAATTAAATTATTGTTCTAAAGTTCCTTCTTCAGAAAACTAAATATAAACGTATAGCCTGAGATATAAAGAAGCCCAGTTAGAAACTGTAAAAGATGATCTCCATCCTTGAAGGTTTTATAACCTTACAAACAATCATAGCTTACATGAAAGGAACAGCAACAGAAGCCATGGTTTTCTTTGGGATCCAGTTTTAATTCCACCCTGTTTTAAGTCAGTTTGATTTCTTGCAAACAATACAAATAATCTTAGACAGCTTCTGAAGCAATTTGAGCATATTTAGAATAGAGGGAGTCCTTCAGAGGTAGTATTCAGCAGGTTCTGACCAGTTCTGGAGAACAGGTAGCAGAAATTTAGACTAGTTTGGAGAACCAGTAAATACCACCTCTGACTGGCCACGCCCACATCTATTCTCTGCAATAACCTTTCCCTGGAGTGGGGAGGAAATGGGAATTATACAGGATCCTTCCCCTGCCACATCCACCAAGCCACACCTACCAAGCCACGCCCACAGAACCGGTAGTAAAAAAAAATTGAATCCCACCACTGGAGTCCTTGACTACTACAGGGTTGCGGTGGCTCAGTGGCTAAGAAGCTGAGCTTGTCAATCAAAAAAGTCAGCAGTTCGGTGGTTTGAATCCCTTGCGCCACTAAATGGACAGAGCTCCCGTTACTTGTCTCAGCTTCTGCCAACCTAGCAGTTCGAAAGCATGTAAAAATGCAAATAGAAAAATAGGAACCACCTTTGATGGGAAGGTAACAGCGTTCCATGCGCCTTCGGCATTTAGTCACACCAGCTACATGACCACGGAGACATCTTTGAACAGCGCTGGCTCTTCAGCTTTGAAAGGGAGATGAGCACTGCCCCCTAGAGTTGGGAACAACTGGCACATAGGTGCGAGGGGAACCTTTACTTTTGTCCTTGATTTTTGACCACAACTGAGCCCAAAACTTCTGTTGCTAAGTGAGACATTTGTTAAGTGGGTTTTGCCCCATTTTACGACCTTTCTTGCCCCAGTTGATAAGTGAATCCCTCAGTTGTTAAGTTAGTAACACGGTTGTTAAATGAATCTGGCTTGTCGGAAGCCAGAAGAATGGTTATAAGAATCAATGTTGATCGTCCTCCATTTACGACCACAATTAAGCCCAAAGTTAATGTTGCTAATTTCTTATGTGAGTTTTACCCCATTTTACAACTTTTCTTGCCACATTTGTTAAGGGAAACACTGAAGTTGTTCAATTAGTAACGTAGTTATTAAGTGAATCTGGATCCCTCAATGACTTTGCTTGCCAAACAGGAGAGAAACATGATCCCAGGACATTGCAACCGTCATACATCTGAGTCAGCTGACAAGCATCCAAATGTAAATCACAGGACCACGGGGACGCTGCAATGGTCATAAGTGTGAAACGTGGCCACAAGTCACTTTTTTCAGCACCGTTGTAACTTTGAACGGTCACTAAATGAACTGTTGTAAGTCGAGGACTACCTGTATAGTAGCTGTTCCATAGGCAAAGTGCTGTCAGATTTTTAAAAAAAAGGGGGGGGGGAATCAGTCTTGTCTTTTCCAACAATAGAGTTTTTGTTCTACCAGGAAATAGCAAAAAGTAGAATGGGAATCTTTCCAGATTCGGGATTCCATCTAACTAAAATGTCTCACGCTATTAGTCACTCGTAGAGGGTGAGTAAAACAGTAGTTGTGCAATATGATTTGTCACTCAGTTAGGCTGCATAAAACAAAATCCCAAATCCACCCACAATTAATACATGTGGCAAGATTCGCTGATAATAGGGAGTCGATACGTTTCCCAGAAAACACGAGCCCTTTAATTCATTGGTAGAGAGACGTGGATTTCTGCCAATGGACAGCACCTCTGCTTCTCAAAGACAAACTTTACATATTAGGAAGGGCGGAGGAAGCGTCCTTCGAATCCACTACAGGTAGTCCTTGATTTACAACTGCTTGTTTAGTGGCCGTTAGAAGTGTTGGAAGAAATGTCCTTCTGGGTTCAGTTCCAAGTGGGGGAAAAGACACTGGAAACATGGAGAGTGTTTGGAAAGATGGTTTTAATGGTGGACAGGTTCATATCCTTCAAGATCTTGGGTGAAGGGGAAAAAAAGGGGAAGAGATGCTGAGAGTTCCTGGGTTTTATCCCCTCTCTGGGCTTTTGAATTTGAGCTTGTATTCTGATTGGTTGTCAGACTCCCATGGGGCCATGCAGGGGCAGCTCTGTAGGCTGTCCTGAGTCCCAAGCTTGGTTGACTCTTGCTGGGTGATGATGTAATGGAAGGGCTTTGGAATTCTTTTATGGCTCTGCCTGAAGGAGGTAGATCTTTGTTATATAGAATAGACTGGCCCAGGCCTCAATGGCCCATTGACAAAGGTGGGGATGAGTTTCTGCCTCCCTTTTAGGGGAAATATTCTGTCTTTTTAATAGTTCCTAAAATGTTTCATTTTTCTAGGATAGGGGTGGGTGCTAACTTCCTACAGAAGTTACAACAGCACTCAAAAAAGTGACCTACAACCATGTGACTTATGACCATCCCAGCATCCCTATAATCAAGCGTTAGAAATCTGGGCACTTGATAACCAGCATATATTTATAATCACTGCAGTATATATAGCCATTTTGGATAGCCATTTGTCTGAAACGGTATAGGGTTTCCTGCTTAGGCAGGGGGTTGGACTAGAAGACCTCCAAGGTCCCTCCCAACTCTGCTATTGTGCTGTAGTGTATAGTATTGTATAGTCATGTAATCACCAAGTTTTCAACAAGCAAAGTTAACGGGGGAAGCCAAATTTGCTTCACAACCACATGATTCGAGGCAGTGATTCACTTAAGAACCATGGCATAGGTAAAGGCAAAGGTTCCCCTCGAACATATGTGCTAGTCATTCCTGACTCTAGGAAGCAGTGCTATCTCCGTTTCAAAGCCAAAGAGCCAGCGCTGTCCGAAGACGTCTCCGTGGTCGTGTGGCCGGCATGACTAAACGCAGAAGGCGCACGGAACGCTGTTACCATCCCACCAAAAGTGGTTCCTATTTTTCTACTTGCATTTTTTACCTGCTTTCGAACTGCTAGGTTGGCAGAAGCTGGGATGAGTGACGGGAGCTCACTCTGTTATGCAGCGCTAGGGATTCGAACCGCCATACTGCCGACCTTTCTGATCGACAAGCTCAGAGTCTTAGCCACTGAGCCACCACGTCCCTAACCATGGCATAAACTGTGGCCAAAGTGGACACGATTCTAAGCCTTCCTTGCTGAGCAACCAAAATTCTGGTCACAATTGTCGTCGCAACGAACAATTGTGAGCTTTATGCTTTAAGTGGTAAAAATTTGGGTCACGTCACACAGGTAAACTAGGATGGTTTAAAACCTAATGGCTGCATTCACACAAAGCTCTAAGCATGATTTTAACTTTGGATCATTTTGGGCAGCTTGGCATGTAGTGCAAACCCAGACAGTTCAGTTAGATCAGCGGTTCTCAACCTGTGGGTCAGAACCCCTTTGGGGGTCGAATGACCCTTTCACAGGGGTCGCCTAAGACCATCGGAAAACACATATTTTCGATGGTCTTAGGAACCGAGACACCAATTTTATGGTTGGGGGTCACCACAACATGAGAAACTGTATTAAAGGGTCGCGGCATTGGGAAGGTTGAGAACCACTGAGTTAGAGGGTTTTGTGTGACATGGAGATCTCAAAATTAATTTAATTCAGTAACCAGGTTCAACATGGCATGGGAGCAAAGTCTACAATTGTTTTGGTTTTTTTTTTTTAATTGGCATCTGAAGCCTCCAAGATTGGTTTTATTTCCCCTTGAAAATGTTTCGTTTCTCATCTAAAAGCTTCTTGGATGAAAAGCAAAAGGTTTTCAAGGAAAAAAAACCCTAAGGAAGTTCATTTGCCTTTTCAAAAGCACCTTTGGGGATTGAGAATCTCCATAGACATTTGGCATCTGAAGGAGAATCTCTTGGGCACATTCTACCTTGTTCATAAGCAACACACTCTCACTATTCTCCCCCTCCTCCCCCAGCGTCCAGCAGATAAGAAGTGGTGCTTCTATCTGTTTAGCTACTGATAGGTGTCCAGCTTTAATCTGGGATCTTTCCCAGCACAGTTTGGAACGGTGAGAATTTGGGACCTGAATCTTTTGCCCACAAAACAGGTCCTCTGTTCTTAAGCCACATCGCTCCAAAGTTCAGAAAACAACAACAACAACAACAACAACAACAACAACAACAACAACAACAACAATATCATCATCATCATCTTGTGGGACTTCAGAATCCAGACTGACAGGCGCTTGGCCTACAACACACCTGACATAACAATAATTGAAAAGAAAAAAAGTATGGTTCATTGACATTGCAATCCTTGGTAATGCACGAATTGAAGATAAACAGCAAGAAAAAATCACAAAATACCGGGACTTGCAAATTGAAGTTGAGTGACTGTGGAAAAAGAAATCATGTGTTGTCCCGATTGCAATTGGAGCCCTTGGAGCAATACCTAAAGGGCTACTTCTCTATTTGGAAATTCTAAATTTACCTGACTTGACCATTCTGACTCTACAAAAAACCACCCTACTTGGAACAACTTATATCCTCCGACGTTACCTTAACAGTTCCTAGGTCCTTGGTTAGGACTCGAGCTGTTGAGATACCAACCAGCCCCAAAGGCTGTAAATCTCATCAAAGATTAACCAAATAATAATAATTTTTTTTTTAAAGGGAATAAATGAAACTGGCATGGATTGGCATTATGTTGGCATGGATTTTTAGTCCCCTTAGTGCTGATTCTCTATTGTTTGGGTTGAGCAGATGGAAGCATTATACAAGTGTCCTTTTTTTAAATAAAAAAAACTCCTGCATATGCACACAGCAGAGTTGGAAAATCCTACCCAGAATAATTCAGTGGGCCAATAGATGATTGCTATTCATCATTCCTTTAAGCCCTTAACAAAAGGTGTTTGACACCTGACCTTGTAACCTTTGGGAAGAACATTTGCATGCTCTCAGCATTAAATTCGCTGATCTTTGGACATCACACACATCCTTGTGACTTCCCCCTCTGGCTTTCCGGTTAGTTTGTGGGGGGGGGGCGTTATTTATGCCACTGTTGCATATGCAGGACCATTCCAGGTATCCAGAGGGTGGAGGGTGATGGAAGCTCTCCTGGAAAAAAGAATCTGAGGCCAAAGTTCAGCTAGAGGGCAATATTTCCACAGGTCAGCCCTGTGATCATCTGAGCTCTTGGCCCAAAGGGGAAGCCCCTCTAGACTCTTCCAAACCGATTATTCCTATACCATGTTAGCGTGGTCCAATATTACTACATACAACTCACTGTTTGAAAGTTTAGGAAATAAATCAGCTGTTTGTCGGCATAGGTTCATTTTTATTTTAGTTATTTTTTTACTTTTATTTTAGTTTTATTATTTTTATAAATAACTCAAGGTGGCAAACACACCTTGAAAGGACAATGTCCTTTCTCCCCCCCACCACCACCACAACAACTCTTTCATGCATAAAAAAACCTAGAACACACAGTCTCCTGATGATTGGCCCAAAGTCACCCAGCTGACTTTCATGCCTAAAGGGGGACTAGAACTCACAGTCTCCTGGTGATTGGCCCAAGTCATCCAACTGACTTTTTTGCCTAAAGGGGGTCTAGAACTCACAGTCTCCTGGTGAATTGTCCCAAAGTCTCATAGCTGGCTTTCATGCCTAAAGCGAGACTAGAACTCACAGTCTCCTAGCTTCTAGTCTAGTGCCTTAACCAATACATTTAGATGATCCTTGGTCAACCCATTGGCCAAGGATTCCTCCAGAAGAGGGCGATTGCCTTGAGAGATTCTCTGCAGATGCCACACCCACGTTGATTGCAGCTTTGTCTACATGATATCGGTGCCAGGAATGTGGGCCGTCTTGATTCCGTTGTGCTTCTGTTCTCCAAGTCAATGATCCAGGACCTTCCAAGAAATTATCATTTCATAGTACAGTGGTAGAATTGTACATTCTACCTCTGAAAGATTTACCCGTTCTGGTGGGGAACCAGTTCTTCCTCATGTTGAGTCATAGCAATGGTACGGTGGCATTTTTATATTGGGCCAATTATGTTTCTCCTTTCAAATTCCACTTTTGTGCCTTGCTGTTTACCTTCCTGTTAGAGGCTGAACAAAGTCCCAGACAAGACTTCTCTGTAACCTTGCTAAACTTGAAAACCTGAGTCACAACGTTGCTTTTCAGAAAGGCCTCCACGGTTTAATCCCAGGGGCAAATAAGGACATGTATATACAGTAAGTGCCATTCCTGTCTTGTGGTCAGAATTCCAAATATGTTTGGGAGACAGTGGAGGAAAAAAACACTCAACTCGCACTAATTGCAGCTGATTAAATAATAGAGAGCACCAGCAGATCCCCTAAAGATTGAGTGTTTTAATTGTGCGCTTGTTTTCATGTGTTAACTAGTTACGCGCTTTTAATAGTCCCTTCACAATGCTAAATAAGGACACCTTTACAGGTAGTCCTCGACTTACAACAATTTGTTTCATACCCGTTCAAAGTTACAAAGCCCCTGAAAAAAAGTGATTTGTGGCCATTTTTCCACGCTTACGGCTGTTGCAGCACCTCCACGTGAACAAAATTCACACACTTAGCAACTGATTCATATTTATGACGGTTACAGTGACCCAGATTCATATAATCACGTTTTGAGATCTTCTGGATGCCAGATTTACTTAACAACCACATTGCTAACTAAACCAACCGCAGTAATTCTCCAAACAAGCATCGCAAGAAAGGTCATATAATGGGGCAAAACTCAGTTAACAACTGTCTTGCTTAGCAATGGAAATGTTGTGCTCAGTTCTCGCCATACAACGATGACTATCTGTATACATAGAATGCAAGCAGATGCTGATCACCAGTGTCTGTTTAAGTCAGCTAAAGATGCACATGTATGTACGTATGTCTGTATGTATCAGGGATAGGTTCCTGCCAGTTCTAACCTCTTCTATAGAAGAGGTTCCACAAATCTACAGTGCTGTTTAGAACCGGTTCCAGCTCCCTCCCTCTGCCCATCCACACATCATCAAGATGAAGAGCGAGAGGAGGAATTCTGGGAGTTGAAGTCCACAAGTCTTAAAGCTGTCAGGTTTGAACACCCCTGGGGTTTTTTTCCTAAAGGGTTAGGGGTGCAAGGGTCTTGTAACTTGACAGCTTTTAGACTTGTACACTTCAATGCCAGAGTTCCTGAGCCAACATGACTGGAGGAGGAATTCTGGGAGTTGAAGTCCACAAGTCTTAAAGCTGTCAAGTTTGAACACCCCTGGGGTTTTTTTTCTAAAGGGTTAGGGGTGCAAGGGTCTTGTAACTTGACAACTTTAAGACTTGCACACTTCAATGCCAGAGTTCCTGAGCCAACATTTTGGTTGCTAAGCAAGAGCGTTGTTAAGTGAGTTTCACCACATTTTACAAGTTGGCCATGCCTACCCAGTCACATGACTGCCAAGCCACTCCCACCCAGTCACATGGCCAGCAAGCCACTCCCACCCAGTCACATGGCTGGCAAGCCACTCCCACAAAGCAGGCCACACATACCGAAGAGGTTCTAAAAAATTTTGAAACCCACCACTGGTATGTATGTATGTATGTATGTATGTATGTATGTATGTATGTATGTATTTGATACATACAAACACGCAAACATATAGTGTACATACAAACATAATATCTCAGTGTGCAGGCAGTCCTCAATTTACAACCACAGTTGAGGCCAAAATGTATGCTGTTTATTATTATTATTATTATTGTTAAGTGAGAAATTTGTTAAGTAGTTTTTGTCCTATTTTACAATTTGTTTTTGCCACATTTGTTAAGTGAATCACTGCAGATGTTAAATTAGTAATAGAGCTCAGCGGTGGTTTTCAGCAGGTTCTGACCAGTTCTGGAGAACCGGTAGCAGAAATTTTGAGTAGTTTGGAGAACCGGCAAATACCACCTCTGGCTGGCCCCACCCCATCTATTCTCTTCCTCCCGAGTCCCAGCTGATTGGGAGGAAATGGGGATTTTGCAGTAACCTTCCCCTGCCATACCACACCAAGCCATGCCCACAGAACCGGTAGTAAAAAAAATGTTGAATCCCACTACTGATATGGTTGTTAAGTGAATCTGGCTTCCCCATTGACTTTGCTTATCAGAAGGTCGCAAAAGGGGATCACATGACATCAGAACACATCATAAATGTGACTCAGCTGTCAATCATCTGAATGTAAATCATCTGAATGTAAATCGCACAACCGTGGAGATGCTACAGCGGTCCTAAGTGTGAACAATTGTCCCTGTTTTTTTCAGTGTCATTGTAACTTTGGTCGCTGAGCAAACTGTTGTAAGGTGAGGACCAGCTGTATAGACAAAAAAAGAGAGCGATAGATCATAAGATGCAATCCCAAATCATAAGATACGAACAACATGGTGATAAATCATAGGCTACCAATAAGAAACGATAATAGCAAAGACGAGAAGGGTAAAAGCAACTGAAGGTCAGATTTGAAGGTTAACTCTCGAGATAATTTTTTTTTTTTCAGTGCAGAATCGTTAAAATAGAGATTTGGTCTCTCACGAAAATATTTGGAAAGAACTAAAGACTGGGACGTGGGAGGGTGTTAGTGTTGGTGACCCATCGGATAGTCGCTGATTGAAAGTGAAAGCAAATATTTTGAGTGCAAAATTCTCACTCTTCGACTTGCAGGCAGCCGCTTGCCCTGAAACTTCCAAACAGATGAGGTATTTTCCTTCTGGATGCCCGTTGACTTGCCAGGACACTGCTGAGCGCCAGGCTCCAAGGGGGCTCCGTCAATTAAGAACGGAGGCGCTCTTTCCTGTCCAAAATAATTAAGTACGGTTTGAGGTACAGCAAAGCAGATACGGGGTAGCTGCTTTGTGTGCAAATTGTGCCAGGGGAAATAATAGGGAAGACACAATTAGGAACAAAGCAAGAGATTAAATCAGCCAACACTGCTTTGCAGGAAATGGACGAATCTCGGTTTCATCACCCTTTCTTGGTCCATTAGTGCTGCTTAGCATCAAGTGAAACTTTGTCCGTAGGACTGAAATTCTTCCGGGACTTTATGGGATTCCTCTTTATTGTTTCACTTGGTTTAATTGTGTACCCAAATCTTTAGGGCGACAATCTTTCCCCAGATAGCTTGCGCCAATTTTAAAACAAAAACACCAGTTTAAATGCATTGGAATCACAGTAGCAAAAGCTTAATGGGAACCACTCATATTTTTTAAAAAAAATAAACACACACACACAAATGCACACTGTGGAATCAAAAGAGAGAGAAGCTTCAAGGCACACTCAAGGAAGGGAGGTTAAGGGTAAGAAAATTCTTCCGCGGTGGGGCCGTTCTTCAAAAAGCTCTTTTGGGGAGATCCAAAAATCAGATGGAGATGGAGATCCCATCTCAGGACATGGCAGGATTAAAAGGGCTTTAAGTAGATAGCTTTTGGCTTAAATTAAGTTGAAATCAAGTTGGAAATCCCAGGAGAAATATCAACAACCTCAGAGATGCAGATGATACCACTCTAATGGCAGAAAGTGAAGAGGAACTAAAGAGGCTCTTGATGCAGGTGAAGAAGGAGAGTGCAAAAGTTGGCTTGAAACTCAACATTAAAAAAACTAAGATCATGGCATCCAGCCCTCTCAATTCCTAGCAAATAGATGGCAACCACATCCCTTAACCTGCTTCCCACCCCCAGGAGCATAACAAATCAAAGTTTAATTTGTACGTATTGTTTAATAGACTACTATATTGGCCACACGCACCCAGTCACATGACCACCTAGTCACGCCCACCTAGTCACATGACCACTTAGCCACACCCACCCAGTCGGTCTGGCCCCCCAACAATCTGAAGGATCATAAATTGGCCCCCTGTTTAAAAAGTTTGATGACCCCTGGTGTATAGAATCCCCTGCTTGTGCAGAGGGTGGGCTAGAAGACCTCCAGGTCCCTTCCAACTCTGTTATTCTGTTTTGAAAGGCATCAGGATTACTGAAAAGGGAATTGTCCCTAAGAAGAAAAAAAAAGGAGAGGGGGGGACACTAGAAAAAGCTTTGTGGCACTATGGAGAGGAGGTGGGAAAGCAAGGAGGCAGCCAATGAGCTTGGCCTTCCCTGAATGGATGGGCAGGGCAGGAAGCAGAATAAGAACCAATCAGCTCAAGCGATAGCTCTAATCGGGATGGAGTACAGCCCGATGCCGTCGCTAGATTATTCCAATCCATACTGGGATTTTTTGAAGTTGATTTTGAAGAGCAACCAGGAGAAGTACAGGAGACAAGCAGTTTAGGCAGCAGTGCAGAACTGCCCTCCGTTCAAGACTTCAGAACATTCGTGTCTGCCTTTTATTTACCCTCTGGCTGCGTTTCACTCTGTCTTGTTTGCTTTGATATATTTTTATTAACAAGGATTAGGTTACTTGGCATTATGCGCTCAGCTTAAACATGTAAGGGGACCCAAACAGGTTGGTCTCCTTTTCGAATTGTATTTACACACGAGGGAACATTTCAACCTCCACGGTCCTTTCCTCTCCATTCCTTCTCCACGAAAGACCATCATTCAATTGATCGCCCACTTATATTTAGATAGATTTGGAAATTCCTACCCAGAAGGGCATTTAATTAAAGCCCACTTTGGAGAGGGAAAGAGGGAAAGGCAACAACAGTTGATGGCCGTTTAAATCCTTGCAAGAATTTACCAATGAATCACAAGTGTTTTGAGGGTTAGGTTCAGAGGTGGATTCCTACCAGTTTGGACCGGTTCAGCTGAACCGGTAGTAACTTGGCGGCCTGCCCGAAAATATTGCAACACAGCAGCAGCCACGAGGTGACCACGCTCGCCGCCTCCTGCATCTCAAAAATAATAAGAGAACTCCATATAAGATTGACCAAGAAAGCAATCAGAACACTAATACGACAAATGGTAAGAAATATAAGATTGCACTACTGTTGGAAGGACACAGGATGATGTAATGAAAGATCATAATAAAGTTAGATCAGTAATAAAGTTAAATTTAGAGTATTATGTATAAAATGGAGTGATAATAGTTATAGTCAAATAAATGAGTAACAGTGATAATAATGCATATATATATATATATATATATGTATGTATGTATGTATGTATGTATGTATGTATATATATATATATATATATATATATATATATATATATATATATATATATATATATATATACACATACATACATACATACATACATACATACATACATACATACATACATACACCAGATTGATAATATGAAACTTTATACAAATTGTAAGTGAGGACTATGGAGAGGATGCTTAAAAGCTTAGTTATTAAACATAAACAATTTTTATATAGCATATGCTGTAAAGACGTAATATTACTGGATGATTTTAGTAGGATGTAATGAAATGCCATAATATAGATTTACTATAAATTTAGAATATTTTATATAAAAGGATGTAATAACAGTTATAGTCAAATGAATGTTTAATAATCATAATAATCAAATCCCAGTAAGGGTATGGCTAGCTGATGAGAGCTAAATAGCTTGAAATAGATCTATACTAGTCTCCCTTTATTTATTTATCAGCACAAATACAACACAAACATAGCAAAGGCAACATTAAAAATAAAAATATGGTTTTCTGCCTGGATGGTCTTCTGTAATGAGCCGAAGAACAGAAAGGGGGAGTAGTGAGCTCCCTCCCATATTTGGGCATACCAGGGGTTGTAATACAAATACATACCTATTTCCCTGGTTCAGCTGATAAAGGAGGAGAGCCTGTGGCTCAGTAGCTAACAAATATGTAACACAGCCCAGGTTCAAATCCCAGTAAGGGTATGGCTAGCTGATGAGAGCTAAATAGCTTGAAATAGATCTATACCAGTCTCCCTTTATTTATTTATCAGCACAAATACAACATATATATTGGATTGATGAAATGAGAATTTGTGTAAATTGTAAGTGGAGACTATTGTGAGGAAGCACAAAGCTTTGTAACCAATCAACATACTGTATGTAACTGGAGGATGATTTTTATGTATTGTGTGTGTCTATGTCTGTTTGTTTTATGTTTGTGTAAAAAAAAATCTTTAAAATAATAATAATAAGATCTCGGCAAAAATAAGACCAAGCACTTATTTGGGGGGGGGGGGGTCAAAAGAAAATAAGACCCCGTCTTATTTTCGGGAAAAGACTGTAGTCTAGTGGTACGGATCCCCCTTCTCTGAAGCCACCTGGGTAAAGAGTAGCGACATGAAGTCAGATAGACTACTTAACAAATTCCATGAGGAAAATCCTCGAAAACCTAAGGAAGATTCAATGGAGGGGGGGGTAGCCAACCCACCGAGTTTTCACCTTGGACCCACCCTCTTGTTTTCCTCTTGGTCCTCCCTTTGTAAAGGGGAGCTGCCTGTCAACCTGCAAAACGACTTCAGCTGAAGCTGTTCTTTCTCAAACTTTCGAACTGCTAGGTGAGCAGGAGCTCACTCCATTGCATGGTGATCGGGTCAGTCGGTCAGCTTCCCAGCTGACAAGCTCAGGGTCTTTATCTGCTGAGCCATCATGCCCCTTCCCACCCCCCAGAGTCCATGTAAGTTACAATAGTACCTTCTTTTGAGCTTTGACTCTTTTTCCTGGTAGCCCACCCACCTCTGCGCACATCACCATCCCTGCCGCCACTTAAAGGAAAAAAAGAGAGATTTCGAAAGCAGCCTTACCTGCTCAGCCTGCCCCATTTTGTTGATGTTACCAAGGAGGAAGCAACGTGTTTGACAGAAGCCTGGCCAAGCAGATCCTTTACATAGCTGTGAATACAAGCTGACAAGTAAATCAAGCAGAAGGGGACCATAATTGCAGTTCCTTTATTTGTTAATTCATATATACACTATTATAACAACTGAATATTGTGTAAAAGGCTGCAGAAGAGACACGGCCTGTCAGTTCTGGCAGAGCTCAAGAGGCAGAGCTCAAGAGACAGAGTATTACTATTGCTTTATAAAACCTTAGTAAGACCTGAAATACGGCATCCTGATTTGGTCACCCCATTACAAAAAAGATGTTGAGACTTTGGAACAAGGGCAGAGAAGAGGAACCGGGATTTGATGAAAACAGACTAAAATATATGAAGAACGGTTGCATAAATTGGGCATGGCTAGTCTAGACAAAAGAAGGACCGCAGGGACATGATATCAGTATCCCAGTATTTAAGAGGCTGCCATAAAGAAGAGAACTTCTTTTCCAAAGCACCAGAAGGCCAGACAAGAAACAATGGATAGAAACTAATCAAGGAGAGAAGAAACCTGGAATTAAGGAGAAACCTCCTAACAGTGAGGACAATTAACCAGGGGAACAGAAGTTGCCTTGTAGATGCTTCATGACTGGAGGTTTTTTAAAAAAAGACTGGACAGCCACTTGCCTGAACTGCTATAGGGCTGTGATGGCGAACCTATGGCAAGCGTGCTACAGGTGGCACATAGAGCCCTCTCTGTGGCCATGCGAGCCATCACCCAGCTCAGCTCCACCATGCATGCGTGTCAGTGGTGGGTTCCAGATCCCGGCGTCGCGCACATGCGTTGTACCTGCCTGCAACGCCTCCGCAAGCCTCCGCGACGCTCCAGCTGCTCAGTGGAGCATCGTGCAGGCGCTGTACGTGCCATGAGCGTGCATGGAAGCGCCAAAGGCTTAAAGGACAGGTAAGGATGGGTGGGCCCTCCGGAGCACCGTACCGGAACTGTACCCGGTGCTCCGGGCAGGCTCCGGTACGCCCATACTCGGGTGTACCACCTGCAACCCACCACTGTACGTATGCACCTCCCACCAGCCAGCTTGTTTTCGGGCCTCTGCCATGCAGGCGGGGGGGGGCACACACGGGGGCTGGGGGAGCACAGGGAGTCACGTGCAGATGCATGGGGGGCTTGACATACTGGGGGAGTCACACGCACATGCGTGGGGGTGGGGCACATGGGGGGGCGCATGAAGAAGCACAGGGGGGCACGCATGCATGCATGGGGTGCAAGGCAGGGCGCCAAAAGGGGTTACCCATTCATGCACGGGCTGTTTGCATGGGGGGGGGTTGCATGTACATTACATGAGTGCGCAGGCACATGCTTTTGGCATGCAGTGACAAAAAGGTTAGTCATCACTGGTATAGGGTCTCCTGCTTGAGCAGGGGAATAGACTAGAAGACCTCCGAGGTCCCTTCCAGCTCTGTTTGGAATTTGGCTCTCTTGACCTGCTCACTGTAGAAGTGAAGCAACGTGTCTCAAAATCAACTTTGGTCAAAGATATTGAGAATGCTCCTCTGGGGAAAGGGGCAGCCCATTTGGAATCCAGCTCTACCTATCTGAGATCCTAGTTCCATCCATGCAATTCTTGATCATGCTTGAGTCTTGTCCTTCTTTGACCAAGAATATTTTGGGTTTAAGTAAGACAATCCTTGATGTTCATTCAGAACTTTCAACGAAGGTAAACTGGAGCAGCAAGGAAGTTCACCAGTGAAATAAGTCTAGCCTTGGTAACCAGTTGCTTTCTGAGAAAAGCTCAGGTTTCTAGTTTTTAAGTTGTAAGCCCTGAAAAGATTCACAGCCTAACTAATGGTGCGGACATCAATTTCAATATGCTTTGACTTATTTCTTGAGCATTAAGGTGGGGGAGGTAAAAATCTCCTTAAAGAAAGTTGCTGTGGGGCCTCTGCAATATCACCAGATTTGCAAAAGTGGGTTACGTTTGGTGTGTAGGGAAAAGACAGCAAAAGATACACTAAAGTGGGTCTGATTCAGCCTGGGGGATGTGCACAAAATAATTTCATGACAAAAAAACCCCACCAATGTAGCCCAAATGGTGCTTTTTCAAGAGGCAATTGGACTTCCTTGTCTATCTTTGAAGACATTTCATTTCTCATCCAAGAAGCTTCTTCAGTTCTTACTGAATGGGGAATGGATGGATTTATATTCCTTTACAGACAGCTGGTCAATTGCATCCTTTTAGAGACTTATTGAGACCACTTGGAGATTTATCTGTGCCCTCAGGGTCCCCTGATTAGTGCAAATGGGTGTGTGAAGTTTTCTTGAAACTGCTGAAAGGATGAGAGATGGAACATCTTCAAAGAAAAACAAGGCCTCTTGAAAAAGCATCTTTGGGACAACCGTGACCTAGATGACTGAGAATCTCCATAGACCTCCAGGGTAAAGGTAAAGGTTCCCTTCGCATATATGTGCTAGTCGTTCCCGACTCTAGGGGGCGGTGCTCATCTCCATTTCAAAGCTGAAGAGCCAGCGCTGTCTGAAGACGTCTCCGTGGCCATATGGCCAGCATGACTAAACGCCGAAGGTGCACAGAACGCTGTTACCTTCCCACCAAAAGTGGTTCCTATTTTTACTACTTGCATTTTTACATGCTTTCGAACCGCTTGGTTGGCAGAAGCTGGGACAAGTAACGGGAGCTCACTCCATTACATGGCGCTAGGGATTCGAACCGCCGAACTGCTGGCCTTTCTGATTGACAAGCTCAGCGTCTTAGCCACTGAGCCAAAAGGGAGCGGAGCAATTATTCAACATGCTATTGACTCCTCCATTCTAAGCCCCTCCCTCCTCCTTACCAGTCATGTGACTCATAACATAACTCTTAACATCATTAAGAAGGCATAAAACTAATTTCACAGCCATGCTCTGCATACAACCCCTATCTTGATTTCTTTTTATTTATTTTGCTATTGCTTTTGGGTTAATTTTAACATCACGGGCCTCTTCAATCACAGCAATTGATGGCAGACTGTATCCATTGAAATTCAAATCCTTGGAATGGGAGTTGGGAAAGGCTGAATAGACTCAGGCTGATTAATTATTCTCTCTCTTTTTAAAGGTTCTAGCAACAACAATATTGCCCCTTGTTGCTCGAAGCTCAAGCTAATACAGCAGTGAGATTCAACTGAATTAACATATTCTTGATATCTCACTTTTTAACTTCCCAGCAACTCGGTGGAGTGATGTGGATTGGAAACAGGTTAAACAAAAAGACAGCAGAAAAAGGTGATGAAGACTCAAGACTTACGTTGAGATAAGATGTCCGCCTATAAATTTTATAAACAAACCAATAAAAATAAGAGATTTAGTACCTCTTGGCTTTTGGAGCTTAATTTTCACCAAGCTCATCCAATAAGAACATTTTTGTGCTGATCTCTGTTTTGGATCGTCTGCACAATCCTGTTGTTTTCTCCAGCAACTTTATGCTACAGGCATGTTTACCAAAAGGAGAGAAATGATTGCAATCGTACAACACACAACCGCAATGGCGGGATTCAAATAATTTAACAACCGGTTCTCTGCCCTTTTTTTTCAGGTTTCTACCTACCTACCTATCATCCATCCATCCATCCATCCATCCATCTATCTATCTATCTATCTCTGCCCTAATGACCAGCTGGGAAGGCATGGCTTGGTGGTCATGTGACCATGTGGGCGTGGCCCACTCAACATCACTCAAGTCGATAGGTGCTTCGCCTTAGCTGTTACAATGTAATGAGGGTTAACCGGAGAGGCAGTTTCTGTAAGGAGGGCAATAAAGATGAGGCTAGAAACAACACCAGAATGTTTCCTTCCTGCCTTCCTTACAGGATTAGCCCTGTAAAGTGGAAAAAAACAAAAGGAGATTTCTTCTAACAACTGGTTCTCCCAACTGCTTAGAAAGTTAACAACTGGTTCTCCCGAATAGGTGCGAACTGGCTGAATCCCACTACAGCACAACCCATTTCCTTTATTAGCCCATTTGCTGGATACAATAGTCCTCGACTCAACAAGCATTCATCTAGTGACGGTTCAAAGTCATAATGGTTCTGAAAAAAAAGTTACTTACAACAGGTACGGGAAGTCCTCGACGTACGACCACAGGTAAGCCCAAAGTTCCTCACTTAGCCCAAAGTGGCTAAATGAGATGTTGGTTAAGCAAGTTTTGCACCATTTTGCGACTTTTCTTGCCACAGTTGTTAAGTGAGTGACAGCAGCTGTTAAGTTAACATGGTTGTTAAGTGAATCTGCCTTCCCCACTGACTTGGATGTGACTCCCTTAACAACAGTTAAATTCTGGTCCCAAACTCTGGTCGTACGTTGAGCACTACCTGTGCTACAAAAAAGAGATTGAATTACAAATTAATTGAAAGGATTAGGTTCTCATGACATGCTAACACCAAGCCAAGATTTAAAACTAAGCTTAGCATAATGTGCGCATGTAATCAAGGGGTTTTAAGTTGTTCTGACTATCTGTACTACATGAACCCAATGTTAATTAGCACATCACTCTCTAATAATAACTCTGCAGACTGTTTATGCAGGTATTTTGTTAACAGTCAGTTATCAAAGTTCATTTGATACACAAAAGATTGTCTTCTGCAGACTGCAGGTGATCTGAAATTGCAGACAGACTTGGCCAATAAAGAATTATATTCTGTTCTGTTCTGTTCCATTCTATTCTAAGGCAGGGGTCTCAAACTCAATTTCTTTGAGGGCCACACCAGAGTTGTGTTTGACCTTGGGGGCCCAGGATGGGCATGGCCAGGTTCTGTTTTTAGCTGAGCCAGCCTCCTGCAGCACTCTTTTCAGCTGGGACAGCCTCCTGCAGAGGCACCACAGGCTGGTCCTTCACTTTCCAGGGGGCCCCGCGGACCAGATCTAAGCAACCCACGGGCCAGATCTGGCCTGCGACCCTTGAGTTTGACACCCCTGCACTAAGGGATGTTTTCCCCCTTAAACCTTCACAGTTACTAAGATACCTAGCCGCAATTCCTTTTTAGAGGAATTTTGGCATGACCTTTACATCTTGTCCAAAATGTTTTTCAATTCCAAAAACGTTGGAAGGGTAGGGGAATAAGTGGCAGCTAAGAGTAAAAGTCTATGGAGATTCTCAGTCATCCGGTTAAAGGTTGCTGATGGTTGAGAAAAAAAAGTATTAAGTGGATTTATGGCTTTCATTGATGCCTTTAAAGGTAAAGGTTCCCCTTGCACATCTGTGCTAATTGTTCCTGACTCTAGGGGGTGGTGCCCACCTCAGTTTCAAAGCCGAAGAGCCAGCGCTGTCCGAAGACGTCTCTGTGGTCATGTGGCCGGCATGACTAAATGCCAAAGATGCATGAAATGCTGTTACCTTCTCACCAAAAGTGGTTCCTATTTTTCTACTTGCATTTTTTGCATGCTTTTGAACTGCTAGGTTGGCAAAAGCTGGGACAAGTAACAGGAGCTCACTCCGTTATGCGGCGCTAGGAATTCAAACCGCCAGACTGCCAACCTTTCTGAACGACTAGCTCAGTGTCTTAGCCACTGAGCCACCGCGTCCCTACTTGATGCCTTTAGTACAATCAAATTATCGCATGATGTCTGGTTGGAAAATCAGCACACCAATCAAACAGCCATGAAGATTATCCTGATTCTATTTTCCCTTTATAATTCAAACAATAGCTTTGAAGGACAGGTAAGGAATCGAACCGTCTTAGCTGTGAAATCCAACTGGGTGACTTTGGGCAAGTCCCTCTCTCTCAACCAACCACCCATCACAGGGTTGTTGTTGTGGAAAAAATAGGAGGAGGAAGATGTGCTGGGAAAGTTTGTTGCCTTGGGTTGTTTGTGAAAATAATAAAAGCGGGATTTTTTGTTGATGTTAGTTGCGAAGTCGTGTCTGACCCATCATGGACAATGTTCCTCCAGGCCTTCTTATTCTCTACCATCCTCTGGAGTCTATTTAAGCTCATGCCTACTGCTTCAGTGACTCCATCCAGCCACCTCATTCTCTGTTGTCCCGTTCTTCTTTTGCCCTCAATCATTCCCAGCATTAGGCTCTTCTCCTGTGAGTCCTTCTCAAATACTTTGGCCAGCCATTTGGTGGCCAAAGTATTTGAGTTTCCTCTTCAGGATCTTTCCTTCTAAAGAGCAGTCAGGGTTGATCTCCTCTAGGACTGAACGGTTTGGTCGCCTTGCAGTCCAAGGGACTCACAGGAGTCTTCTCCAGCAC
Organism: Natrix helvetica; assembly: GCF_964273705.1. Taxonomy (NCBI): domain Eukaryota; kingdom Metazoa; phylum Chordata; class Lepidosauria; order Squamata; family Natricidae; genus Natrix; species Natrix helvetica. The sequence goes on from NC_138551.1 coordinate 11,492,347, forward strand.
CAGAGTTCAAAGGCCTCAATCAGCCTTCCTTATGGTCCAACCTTCACAGCCATACATTGCAACTGGGAAAACCATAGGCTTGACTATACGCACTTTTGTTGGCAGGGTGATGTCTCTGCTTTTTTAGTATGCTGTCTAGATTTGCCATAGCTTACCTCCCCAGGAGCAAGCATCTTTTAATTTCTTGGCTGCAGTCCCCATCTGCAGTGATCTTGGAGCTCAGGAAGGTAAAATCTCTCACTACCTCCTTTTCTTCCCCATCTATTTGCCAGGAATTGAGAGGGTCGGACACCATGATCTTAGTTTTCTTAATGTTGAGTTTCAAACCAACTTTTTTTTTATAAAAGTTTTTTTTAATTTTCAAAACAAACAGAACACATAAAATCATCCTTCTTTACATACTGTAGAAAGTGTATCAGTTGGTTACAAAAAGGCTTTCGTGCATCTCTTCCACAGTCAACAAACATAATTCATATTAACTCAAGTATTTTAACTCAGATATTTATACATGTTACCATCATTATACCTCCATTTTCATTTGATTATAATTGTCTAAACGTCCTTCATCATAAAATATACCAAGATTTAATACATAACCACATACTGGCATTTCATTTACTATTTCTAAAATCCTCCAAAGACACTTAATCCTTATGTCCTACTCTAGCTAAACATCCATAATATTTAATAACAAAGTTTTCTAATCCTTCTTTCCAAATCACTGTTTACAATTTGCATCCCATTTCCTTATGCTGTACCCATACATATATATACGTTGTTATCATTATCCCTCCTTTATTTGACTATATCCTGCATCATATCATTTCCCCCCCTAATAATCAAGACTTAACTGAATCTAACTTAATTCTTTTTTTTAATTAACCTTTATATATAATCCAAAAGGGTTTCTAATCTTCCTTTCATGGGTACCGAGTTTCAAGCCAACTTTTGCACTCTCCTCCTTCACCCGCATCAAGAGGCTCTTTAGTTCCTCTTCACTTTCTGCATATCTGAGGTTATTGCTATTTCTCTTGGCAATCTTAATTCCAACTTTTGATTCATAAATCACAGTGACGTGCGGTGAGGTTTATGGCTGGTGAGGCAGCAATTTTTTTAGACTTGTGGACGTCAACTCCCAGAATTCCACAGTCAGGCATGCTCAGTTGCGACCTGCTGCCCTCCGCCCCGGGATTCGGTCACGGCACCGCCTGACAGAGCTGCGCGGAATCCGGGGCGCGCTTGTCGGGCGAGGGCAGCGCAGATGGGGAGCGGACGGAGCGGAGGAAGCCTCTCCCCCCCGCTTCCCGCACCCGAAAGAACAAAGGGAACCTCTGCCGCCGCCCGGGCAACCTGGCCGGCCTCTCTCGCGGCGGCTCTCTAGTGCCGAGCTTGGGAATCCCTGGAGGAGCTGGCAGGGGCTGCAAGCACCACAGGCTGGACTGGAGCCTCGAGTCTAGGGCAGCGAGTCATTCGATAGGAAACTTGCCTCTTGGAAGGAATGACTCGGCTTGGCTCCTGCTTTGTCACTCCTGCCTCTTCGCTTCTCCGTTCGGTCGTTGGGCGGCAGATCGAAAGCGGGAGCCAAGCTGGGTCATTCCTCCCAAAAGGCAAGTTTCCCATCGAATGACTCGCTGCCCTGATGATGAGAGGTTAGGCTGTGCCACACTTGCCTCACCTGACTGCACGTCACTGATAAATCAAAACACACCACTGTCTGCATGCTTCATAGATAAGACCACCCAGGTTCCTTGTTAGATCTGAACCAGAGTTACAACTATTGGATGTTCCAGGCTCACTTTTAGTTCCTTGAGGGTTGCATGCCTAACAATTTACACCTCACAGTTTGCTTGCTTCTCCTCCCAGCCTCATTCACCAGGATGTTTTCCTTCAGACGCTGACCGAGCAAAAGTAAACTCAATAATTATATTGCCCTGCCAGCAAGGAGTCAATATTATTCCCACCCACCCACCCTCTTCCTTGCCGGAGGGTTACAACACATTTACACCCTAGGGAAGGCTTTTCTCTTTGCACCTCCAAACTGTAATGCAAACTCTTCTTTTATTCATAACTGCTCGGTCTCCAGCTGAGATAGGCACTTTCCTATTACCCCAGATGACAGATTTCTGTGTTCTTTCCAAGCACGGGGTTTTTAATAAACATATCTGGCAATCTCTCGGTAGCTGGAGGGCCTGGGATGACACCGTGTGTGCAAACAATGTTCTCTGACTGCTAGGGAAACAAGTTTATTCAATTATTCAATTAATAGATCACAGTCAAGATTTTTTTGTTATCCTACAAGGAAAGATGGCAGAAGAACGTAGAGAATTAGGGCAGGTCAAGGGATTAGTAGCAGGCAGAGTTGGGAACCAAGTGAGGGGAGAAAGAACAAGAGGCCTCCTTCATTGAAGGAGGGTTACTTGTAAGGAAAGACATTAGATCAAAAATTAGCGAGTCTCAAGCATCAGATGTATTGTTTGTAGAGCCATTTTCAAACATGTCAAATATGGACAATACCTTAGGTTCCCTACTGAATATACCCAGAGCAGAAGGCAATTATTCTAACCGAGGCTTCCCAAGAGTATGAAGCAAACCACTTGTGCCAACAAAAACCCCTTTTATTAATTTACTGTGAATTCGGCTCATTCACATCCAGCAAAGTCTTTCAAGGGAGGATTTAAAGTCACAGACCTTATCTGGCTTGGAGAGCTGCCAGGCCAATATCTGCAAAACTTGGCAAGGAGTCTCAGAGAGTCATGAACCAATTAAGCGAACTAGTTGTCTCCTACAAAGTCCACTCCCCTTTTGCTCCTCTTTTATTTCCTCTGGGAGGGGGCATTCACCATCCATCTGTGGTCTTATTCCCAAGTCAACCCCTGTTCTTTAGTTGTTCCCTTCGTCTGCTAACTCTGTGCATGAGCACACTAAGAACAGGCTCCTGCTGTTCGTCTGCCTCACTGATGTCTGACTCTGAAGGCAGCTGATAATAGGCATATGGCTCTTGCCCCCTCTCTGCCTTCGACACAGAGCCCTCATCAGAGCCTTCCCCAGACTTCAGGACTGGCCCATGGTCCTCCCCAACCTCCTCACTGTCTGAATCTGCTGCCAGCTCTGCTGGCAGGTCACAACAGAGATAGTAAAACAGACTTGGCCAATTCAAACTGACCTTGTCATTTTTGAAGTCATTTTTTCAAGAGTCAAAGCTCCCTTCAAGCAGAACAATGTTCTATTTTGCCCTCTCCCTGCTTTGCTAATTCTTAACCCATAAGGATATTTGGGTCTTGGTTTTTATATGTTGTAGGGATTATAAATGGGATTCTCCCACCTTGTCATCTGGAGGAAGGAAATCTATTCTACCCATCAGCAGAGAAGCCTAAGCATGATTGGAGCAATGGATTGAAACTAACCAAGGAGAGAACTAACCTAGAACTAAGGAGAAATTTCCTGACAGTGAGAACAATTAATCAGTGGCTTGCTTTTAGAAGTTGTGGGTGCACCAACATTGGAGGTTTTCAAGAAGAGATTGGACAACACGTTGTCTGGATGGTATAGGTTTCCTGCCTAGAATAGAATACAATAGAGTTGAAAGGGATCTTGGAGGTCTTCTGGTCCAACCCCCTGCTTAGGCAGGGAACCCTACACAACGTCAGACAAATGGTTTTCCAACATCTTCTTTAAAACTTCCAGTGTTGGAGCATTCGCAACCTCTGGAGGCAAGTTATTCCACTGATTAATTGTTCTAACTGTCAGGAAATTTCTCCTTAATTCTAGGTTGAATCTCTCCTTGATTAGTTTCCACCCATTGCTTCTTGTCCTCCACTCAGGTGCCTTGGAGAATAGCTTGACTCCCTCTTCTTTGTGGCAGCTCCTGAGATATTGGACGACTATCATGTCTCCCCTAGTCCTTCTTTTCATTAGACTAGACATACCCAGTTCCTGACACTGTTCTTCATATGTTTTGGCCTCCAGTCCCCTAAATCCTCTTTGTTGCTCTTCTCTGCACTCTTTCTAAAGCCCCAACATCTTTTTTACATCATGGCGAACAAAACTGGATACAGGATTCCAAGTGTGGCCTTACCAAGGCATTATAAAGTGGTATGAACACTTCACATGATCTTGATTCTATCCCTCTGTTTATGCAGCCTAGAACTGTGTTGGCTTTTTTGGCAGCTGCTGCACACTGCCTAAGCAGGGGTAGGCTTAGAAGACTGCCAAGGTCCCTTACACCTCTGTTACTTTGTTAAATTCTCATCAGTTCCAGTCCACTTGACCAATGTCGAGATTTGATGGGATTATACTGTAATAATTCTCTACATCTGAAGGATTCAAAACTTCTCAATCCTGCATGAATGGAGGAAAAATGTGATGGAATAGAAAGAAAAGCCCTATTTCACCATTGGTGCACCTTAAGAAGACTTACATGGGATTTTTCTTATGAGCTGGACTGACACGAAAGAAATGTTAGAGGGAGAAAGCAGGAAACAAAGAAGCAATCTTTGCAGTTAAGTGAAGCTGGGGGATTTTTGCTTAGTACCCGACTACAACCTTGAAACCTTCAGATGTACAGGAAAAGATACTCCAAAGCACCTGAAGGCAGGACAAGAAGCAGTGGGTGGAAACGAATCGATGAGAGAAGCAGCCAAACTAGGAGAAAGAACTAAGGTAAAATTTCCTGACGATTAAAACAATTAATCAGTGGAACAACTTGCCTCCAGAAGCTGAGAATGCTCCATCACTGGAGATTTTCGAAGAAGAGATAGGACAGCCATTTTTCTGGAATGGAATAGGGCAGTGATGGCTAACCTTTTTGTCGTCGCATGCTGAAAACAATGCGTGCGTGACCATCCCCCCTGTCCTCCCTGCGCATGCATGCATGCATGCACAACCCCCCCTGCAGCCTAGTAGGCTTCCTTGCAGCCTCCTGGGAGCAAAAATGGGCCCCGGGGGGGGGGGCAGCGGCAGAGATCTGAAAATCAGTTCTCCGGTGGGAAGTGTACATGCATGTGCAGTGGAGCTGAGCTGGGGAGATGGCCAGCATGCCTGTAGAGAGGGCTCTGCTTGCTACCTGTGGCACGCATATCATAGGTTCGCCATCAGGGGAATAGGGTGTCCTGCCTGAGCAGGGGTTGGACTAGAAGACCTCCAAGGTCCCTTCCAACACTCTTATTCTGTTACTGTAGTTATGCTAGCCAAGAATTCTAGAAGCTGCAATTTCAGCACATGTAGAAGACACCCGTTAGGGCAGGGGTGTCCAAACTTGGGAACTTTAAGACTTGTGGACTTCAACTCCCAGAATTCCCCAGCCAGCTGGCTGGGGAATTCTGGGAGTTGAAGTCCACAAGTCTTAAAGTTCCCAAGTTTGGACACCCCTGCGTTAGGCGAAGAGTAATATAGAGGAAAGTTGCATGTTTCTATTCACAACCAGGCATCACTTCATAGTAAATTGTCTGCACCAGGGGTGTCCAACCTTGGCACTTTAAGACTCGTGGACTTCAACTCTTGTGGAATTGAAGTCTACAAATTCTAAAGTTACCATGGTTGGATACTTCTGATCCAGATGTAAAACTGTTCTTCAATTATATATTGTGAATCTTAAATATCCATCCAGTTTGACATGTTGGTCTTTTTCTCCTTTCTAATGGAAAGTGTTTTCTCTTTTTTTTAGATAGCCAGTGGCCATGTATTTGTATGTGTACATGTGTGTTCAAGGGAATGACCAGTTGTCTGCTCTGTTTATTTTGAACAAGGAAAATTGCCTGAAAGATGGCGATAAAACTGCACAGGGCTGCTTTCAGAATTGATGTGTAACCGTCACAACTTCTCCCATTAAATTTACACAGTGGACGGAGGAAAAGATTTGCTTGAAGAAAGACAGAAAGACAAAGGGTTAAAAAAAGATGAATTGTTCAACCATTTGACTGAAATACAACAGCAAAGAGAATATTACCTCACAGTTATGTTATATACTACTTAATTCTGTACTTGTTTGTTGATAATTACCCATTAAGGAAAAAATAGTTGATCAGATCAGTTTGGTTGCTACTATATATCAGCCTTTGAACTCGGGTGCTGGAGAAGACTCCTGTGAGTCCCTTGGACTGCAAGGCGATCAAACTGGTCAGTCCTAGAGGAGATCAACCCTGACTGATCTTTAGAAGGCCAGATCCTGAAGATGAAACTCAAATACTTTGGTCGCCTGATGAGAAGAAAGGACTCACTGGAGAAGAGCCTCGTGCTGGGAAAGATTGAGGGCAAAAGAAGAAGGGGATGACAGAGAAGGAGGTGGCTGGATGGAGTTACCGAAGAAATAGGTGTGAGCTTAAATGGACTCCAGAGGATGGTAGAGGACTGGAAGGTCCAAGGAGTCACGATGGGTCAGACACACTTTGCAACTAACAGTAACATATATCAGGGGTGTTCAACTTCAGCAACATTAGGATTCTTGAACTTCAACTCCCAGAATTCCCTAGTCAGCCATGCTGGCTGATAAATTCTATGAGTTGTCCCCAAGTCTTAAAAGTGCCAAGGTTTGCCACCCCTGTTATATATAACTTCCTACACTCATAATCGAGATAGTAAGTCATTTCTCACTCATGATACTGCAGAAGTAAGGATCTTATATATCATTTTATTTTGTACTTCACTTTGTGTCATTATTCCATTTCCATACTAATACTAATATTTCTGTCTTGAAAGCACTAAAGTCCTTCTGTAGTGAAAGAATTTGCCGGTGACATCACCATTGCCCTGGGGATGTCCCGTTGGGGGCTCATTTCATGTCCCACCGAAGTTGCTCACTGATGCGATATCCATTTATCTACTTGTGATTGCCTGCTTTTGAATTACTGGGTTGGAAGGAGCTGGAGGGTGTAACAGGAATTCACCCTGCCCCACAGCAGCAACGGGTCTCAAACACAAGGCTGCCAGTCATCAGTCCAATGTTCTAACCTCATGAGCCATCACACATTTCTCACCACAGATGATACTATGCTAGAGCTGTTTATCATTTTCAGGTATTGCATTAGTTTTAGGGTAAACTGTTTCCTGTAACATAAACATTTATCTCAAAGTTTTGGAATTTGAATTGTATAAATATACTTTTCAGTCCTCTTCCATCCATGTTTAATTATGGCAGCTGACTTAGTCATAAGGATGCAGTTAACAAGCAGTGCCAAGAAAGCTATTCTGTTAAAAGGTGCCTTCAAAAGATCACAATCATACGCATTGAGCCAAAGGGGAGCCCAAGCAATTTGCAAAAGATCAGTTGAGAGAAAGGCAGTTGGAACCCAATATTGGCTGTCAAGGAAACCTGCAGAAATGTTTTTGTTCAATCACCAAATCACGATCTGTTTGATGAAATGTTCCTATTCACACTCCTAGGTAGACATTAATAGAATAGAATAGAATTCTTTATTGGCCAAGTGTGATTGGACACACAAGTAATGTGGTGCATATGCTCTCAGTGTACATAAGGTGAATAAAATACATTCATCAAGAATAAAAAGATACAACACTTAGTGATAATCAGGGTAACAAATAAGCAATCAAGTTGTACTAGGAAACAAATAAAAACAATATAAATTGTAAAGATACAAGCAACATGGTTATAATCATAAATGGGGAGAGATAGATACTAGGGAGAAAGAGGAGAATCATGGTAATACAGTTTTAGTAAATTATTTGATAGTATTGTGAGAATTAGTTGTTTAGCAGAGTGATGGTGTCGGGGAAAAAACTGTCTTTGTGTCTAGTTGTTCTGGTGTGCAGTGCTCTATAGCATCGTTTTGAGGGTAGGGATTGAAACAATTTATGTCCAGGATGTGAGAGGTCTGTAAATATTTTCACGGCCCTCTTTTTGACTCGTGCAGTATACAGGTCTTCGATGGAAGGCAGATTGGTAGAAATAGTTTTTTCGGCAATTCTAATTATCCGTTGAAGTCAATGTTTGTCTTGTTGGGTTGCAGAACCAAACCAGACATTTATGGAGGTGTAGATGACAGACTCAATAATTTCTCCGTAGAACTGAATCAGCAGCTCTTTGGGCAGTTTAAGTTTTCTGCGTTGGAGCAGAAGGAACATTCTTTGTTGTGCTGTTTGATGACGTTTTTGATGTTAGGTGTCCATTTTAAGACTTGAGATATTTTGAGTCCATTTTAAGTCTTGAAAACCAACCACAAAGCTTTCTTGAAATATCATGGCAGCTGGCTAGCGAGGAATCTGAAAAGCTGAACGGCAAAGAAATTAAAGGAGAATAAGGAGATTGCAGAAAAGTTAAATCAATTCTTACAATACAATACAATAGTAGAGTTGGAAGGGACCTTGGAGGTCTTCTAGTCCAACCCCCTGCCTAGGCAGGAAATCCTATACCATTTCAGACAAATGGTTATCCAACATCTTCTTAAAGACTTCCAGTGTTGGGGCATTCACAACGTCTGGAGGCAAGCTGTTCCACTGACTAATTGTTCTAACTGTCAGGAAATTTCTCCTCAGTTCTAAGTTGCTTCTCTCCTTGATTAGTTTCCACCCATTGCTTCTTGTCCTGCCCTCAGGTGCTTTGGAGAATAGTTTGACTCCCTCTTCTTTGTGGCAACCCCTGAGATATTGGAACGCTGCTATCATGTCTCCCCTAGTCCTTCTTTCTCTTAAGCTAAACATACCCAGTTCCTGCAACCGTTCTTCATATGTTTTAGTCTCCAGTCCCCTAATCATCTTTGTTGCTCTTCTCTGCACTCTTTCTTGTCATTGATATTCCCTCCATAGGCTCTGCAGCTAAGAAACAAATGCTTACATTTTGATTTTCAAAATGAATATGGAAAGACATCATGATGACAAGAGAGGAAGTCAATATTATATTCACAGGTAGGAAGGAGACCAGGGAAACTTTCACAATCTTTAAATAGCTGAAATAGGAAATTGTCAATATTCTAACAAAAATATGTAAAATATCCTAAATACGGATGTCTCTATATAAAGCAACTGGAAGCCAGAATGCTTTGAATCTGGTTAGCTTAGCATCAATTATAAGGCAAATTAGTCAAAAGGATTATCAGAGATTAAAAAAAAACAGGTCTAAAGAACAAATCTTGTCAAGAGGCACATCAAATCTAATTTCAGTAACCTTAAATTGTTTTTATATTTTTTTGGAGAATAGAAGTAATCACAAGGATAGGAATCAGAGGCAAGGGAATTTTGCTATGGCTTTTGTCAAAAGTTCTACTTGCAAAACTACTGAGCTAACTCAGCAGTTAGGAAAGAAAAAGTCGTGTATGGATAATCTGGAACAAAACATATGAATAACAGAATTTTGAATGCAAAAGTGGTATTTTGAGGGACCTCTACTAATAGATGAATAAAACTAATACATTACTGGTTGTCCTTGACTTACAACAATTCATTTAGCGACAGTTTAAAGTTACAACAGCACTGAAAAAAGTGATGTCTGTTTTTCACACTTATGGCAGCATCCAACATGGTCACACAATCAACATTTGGATGCTTGGAAAATTGCTTCATATTTATGACCAGTGCAGTATCCCGGGGTCATGTTATCTCCTTTTGCAATCTTCTGACAATCAAAGTGAATGGGGAAGCCAGATTCACTTAATGACTGCATTAGCAATTTAACAACTGCAGTGATTCACTTAACAACTGTGACAAGGAAGGTTGTAAAATAGGGCAAAATTCATTGAACAACTGTTTCGCTTAGCAACAGATATTTTGGGCTGAATTGTGGTCATAAGTTGAGGACTATATGTATAGTTCTATATGTAACCAAATGTGAACATAAAATACATTTTGGTTAACTAAAAATATTTCAAACACCAAGGAATAGGTTTGGCTTAGCAAAGACTACCACTATGGTTATGATAGATTTGAGGTATGGTGAAAAAAACATGGCAGCTGAATGGACAGTGCCATTCAGCATCAACTGATTTTTATGTTCATTGCAGGTAAATGGATGAAAACAAGAACAGAAAAGTCACTTTTGTTCCTTGTCTATGGAGATTCTCAGTCATCCAGGTCATGGCTGTCCCAAAGGTGCTTTTTCAAGAGGCAACTGGATCTTCTCGTTTTTCTTGGAAGACATTTTGCTTCTCATCCAAGAAGCAGAACATCTTCAAAGGAAAAAAAAACAGAAACTCCAGTTGCCTCTTGAAAAATCACCTTTGGGACTTTTGTTCCTCGCAAAGAACTAAAAAATAAAACAGCCACTATTAGTGTATAAACCTACAGCGCATTCAGAATTCAATAACATCTTTAAAACTCCAAAAAGGTAACACAAATATTAAAAATCAAGAGCGGGATACTAAAATGATGAAGGAGCTGTGATGAAAGTTGAATTTTTAACTTTAGAGAAAGGAAAGATGGAAAAGCATGTCCTTGTGTGCGATGCGGAGATAATGGATGAGGAGAAGGATGAACTCATTCATAATATAATTAAACATGCTGAATCATTACACGTTTTCCGCCCTAATTAAAATACAACCAACTTGTTACTACATTATTGTTGTATAAGGACAGACCAAAATATTGATTTTCAGGGGTTTATTTATTTATTGCAAAGATTCTTCCTTTCTTGGAGATTTATAAAGACTGTCGTGAATTAGCGATGATATTATTGACCAAGATGAAAGCTGGTTTACAGTAATTTACTGAAGTTTCAGAGGCAAGGGGGAAGATGGAGAGCAGGCACTGATGCAAAATGAAATTAAAGTCCTTGTTGCAGACTAGAGCCTTAAAAAGCAATTTAGCCAGTGGGTAACATTTTGCTCTTAAACATTATCTTCCAATTATTCCTCCACACATATTCTCGGGTTTCTTTTTAACAAAAAGAAACAGAACAGGATTACTGCATTGCAAGTTGCATTTTTTTTCCCTTTGGGGTATTTTAAAGAAGTGTACACATGAGCACAAGAGAAATCAAAGAACACTTGAAGAGGATTGTAGATGTTTTTTTTAAGAGCTATAAAGGACCATTAATGATTAACCTCTGACCTTCTATGGACATTTTCTCTAGGACTTGCTACACGAAGTTTGAACCTTCTGGCTATCTGCAATTTTTTTAAAAAAAAAAATCTATTGGTTTTCATACGTCTGTGAACCCATGTTGGAAATTATGTTATGATAGGGATTATGGGATTTCATTCCATGCTATATTTCTCAAGTATGACTACCACAAGAAAGGGCTGTTGGCCATGATAACAGAAGGGACCTTGGAAGTCCTCTTGTCCAACCCCCTGAACAAACAGGAAATCCTATACCAGGCATGTCAAACTCAATTTCATTGAAGGCCGTATCAGGGTTGTGTTTGACCTTGTGGGGCTGGGGTGGGCATGGCCAGCTCGATGTCATTTGCATCGGGGGCACCTGTGGTGGCCCAAGCGCTCTGCCAATGAAAACAAGCTCCCAAGCTCCATTTTTGACGGTGACGGCCTCCTGCAACCCTTTGCACCACCTCCGAGCAGTGACGTGCAGTCAGGTGAGGCAAGTGAGGCACAGCTTCACCTCTCATCATCAGGGCAGCGAGTCATTCGATGGGAAACTTGCCTTTTGGGAGGAATGACCCAGCTTGGCTCCCGCTTTCGATCTGCCGCCCAACGACCGAACGAAGAAGCGAAGAGGCAGGAGAGACAAAGCAGGAGCCAAGCCGAGTCATTCCTTCCAAGAGGCAAGTTTCCCATCAAATGACTCTCTGCCCTAGACTCGAGGCTCCAGTCCAGCCTGCGGCGTTTGCAGCCCCCGCCAGCTCTTCCAGGGACTCCCAGGCTCGGCGCCAGAGAGCTGCCGCGGGAGAGGCCAGCCAGGTTGCCGGGCGGCGGCAGAGGTTCCCTTTGTTCTTTTGGGCGGGGGAAGCAGGGGGGGAGAGGCTTCCTCCGCTCCATCCGTGCCCCACCTGCGCTGCCCTCGCCCGACAAGCACACCCCAGATGCCACGCAGCTCTGGCGGGTGGTGTCGTGGCCGAATCACGGGGCGGAGGGTGGCAGGTCGGCACTGAGCATGCCTGGCTGTGGAATTCTGGGAGTTGAAGTCCACAAGCCTAAAAAAATTGCTGCCTCACCAGCCATAAACCTCACCGCACGTCTCCGCCTCCGAGGCACCACGGGCCGGTCCTTCACTGTTTCCAGGGTGGCCCCACAGATCAGATCTAAGCATCCCACGATCAAACGGCTGTCCAATCTCTTCTTGAAAAACCTACAGTGACAGAGCAGGTTAGCCCCATACTCTCTTTCCTCACAAAAAAAAGGAAATAAAATGAATTGCTGGCTTGCCCAATGTTCTTACGATGAAAAAACCTACAGGAAGAAAGGCAATCAGGGAAGGAGCAGCTTTGCCGATTTTACTTTGCTGTATTTCAAAATCTCAAAAGCTGAAATGATATCGGCATTTTTTTCCCCAGCAGCAAATATGGGCCAGAGAGGCGGTTCAGTTCTCAGTGGTGTGTATCAGCTGAGTTTGTAATTTCAAATAAAATAGTGCAGCGTTAAGGGGGGGTGAAATCTCCCAACCCTTATTTCAGAACTCCGAAGTCATGCTTTCAGGTAGATTCTGAAATTGCTTCCAAAACGATCCACTGGGAAGACAAATCTCTTTTAATAACAATAGTAAAACATCAGGGAGATGATACTCATCAAATCCTAGTTCAACTAATTGCCGGTGGTCATTTTTCCTCCTGACTCCAAAACAAAATGATTTCCCCCCCCCCCTTCTATAATTTGAACAACCAATAGTTGATTGCTGGAGGTGTCTACTGCTATTATAGGCCCCCATTCATTTCAGCCACCATGCGAAGTTGGTTGAACAGCAGATGCATTCCTTCTGGGTCCTGAACTCACGATACTAATCAGTTCAGACATTTCCAGACAGTGACCTATCCCATTAACAAACTCCCTTCCACTCGTTTCCAAGCTCCAGACAAGTGAGAAATCCAAAACAAACTGATGGCATTAGCTCCTTGTAATTGTCAACACACATCACAACGTGTCCAATTTGATTGCGTTAATAGACCCGCATTTCATTTTATCTTCCTGAAAGATATTCAACAGTCCCTGGCATGATTACTGTTTTCTTTTCTGGCAAAATCCTGGCAAAGAAAGCTTGAAGGAAAACTTCACTCTCTGTAGCTGTGACTTGGGGTTTTTTTTTTGCAATCAGAAGTTCCTCTAAGTAGGGAAGGGGACTCAGTGACTCAGTAGCTAAGACACTGAACTTGTTGATCAGAAAGATCGTCAATTCAGCGGTTTGAATCCCTAGCGCTGCATAACGCAGTGAGCTCCCATTACTTGTCCCAGCTTCTGCCAATCTAGCAGTTTGAAAGCATGTAAACATGCAAGTAGAAAAATAGGAACAACCTTTAGTGGGAAAGTAACAGTGTTCCATGCATCTTCGGTGTTTAGTCAGTTAGGCCACATGACTACGGAGACGTCTTCGGACAGCGCTGGCTCTTCAGCTTTGAAAAGGAGATGAGTACCACCCCCTTGAGTCGGGAATGACTAGCACATATTTGCAAGGGGAACCTTTACCTTTACCTAAGTAGGCATGCTTTCCTGTGGATGTATCTCTAGAAAGCGGGTGCTACTTGCCATATATCTGAAATTAAGATTCTGCTGGGATCTAGGGATGGACAACATTGTTTTTTCTATAATAGCCAAGGAAGTGGGAAGTCCTGGGCTTTGTTTCTATTCAGTTTGTCTTTCTTGCCATCATTTATCTTTTTTTCCCCATTGCTTTTATTGTAATTCTCTGGTTTGGGAAAGTATACTAAGCTTGCCTCTGGATTTCAACCCCATCTCTGAGGGGTAGCTCTCTCGAAGCTCATAAGATCAGAAAGGAAGCATGAACAGGCTTAGCAAGGATAGTCAACAATATTCTAAGTCACTCCCCAATTGCTTCGCCCACTGAAATTCATTTAGATTATTTTTCTTATTCTCCGCAGCCTCTGGACAGATCCCATTTTCAAACTCAATGCTTCTGCAGCTGATTTCTCCCCCCCAAACCAAACTTAAGTCCATTTTTTAAAAGAATTATCCCATGTCAGACCGATACATCTGTAGCAGTGGTGGGTTTCAAAAATTTTTAGAACCTCTTCTGTAGGTGTGGCCTGCTTTGTGGGAGTGGCTTGCCAGCCATGTGACTGGGCAGGAGTGGCTTACCGGCCATGTGGCTGAGTGGGCATGGCCAACTTGTAAAATGTGGTGAAACTCACTTAACAACGCTCTTGCTTAGCAACCAAAATGTTGCCTCAGGAACTCTGGCATTGAAGTGTGCAAGTCTTAAAGCTGTCAAGTTACAAGACCCTTGCACCCCTAACCCTTTAGAAGAAAAACCCCCAGGGGTGTTCAAACTTGACAGCTTTAAGACTTGTGGACTTCAACTCCCAGAATTCCTCCTCTTGTTCTTCATCTTGATGATGTGCGGACGGGCGGGGGAAGGGAGCTGGAACCGGTTCTAAAGGGCACTGTAGATTTGTGGAACCTCTTCTATAGAAGTGGTTAGAACTGGCAGGAACCCACCCCTGATCTGTAGATTCCTGAGTACCTTTGCCTAATATCTTTCCAACATTTGGTTGAGTTGCAAAGAATAAAAACGTGCCCTGTTTTCCCGAAAATAAGACCTCCCCGGACAATAAGCCCAATCAGATTTTTGAAGGCATGCACTAAAATAAGCCCTTCCCTGAAAATAAGCCCTCCCCTAAAATATTTAAATGCATGAGCAGCCGGTCCCTGCCATTTCCTTGGTGGGGGGGGGACATGCCCCACGGGCCCAGCATGCACCTTCCATCCATGCAGAATGACCTCATGGAGGCTGCTGCTGCAAACCCTAGCTACCATGCCCCTTCTCTTAGTGGCGACTGTAAAAAGAGCAGCAGGACCAGTGACTTTAGGGCTGTCAAGAGTGTGCCAGAAACAGAGACAGAACTTCCAGTCCCCTCTGGATCCGCTGATCCATGGGCCGTGGGCTGAGGTTAAGAAGCCTCCTGCACCTCAAAAATAATAAGACTTCCCCGAAAATAAGACCAAGCACTTATTTAAGGGGAGGGGGGTCAAAAGAAAATAAGACCCTATCTTATTTTCGTAGAAACACGGTACCATTTCTTTCATCATGTGTTCATTAAAGAATGAATGTTACAAATGGGAAAGGGCCAAATTGATGGACTCAGTGCTTGTTCGCGTGCAAAAGTATGCTATAGGAAGAGTTGCAGCATTCATAAGTCATTGGGTGGACACTTGTGCTTTGGAGGTTAGAATTATGAAGAGGAGTTCAGAACAGATGCTTACGGCCATAAGCTCTAATTAATTAAAATTAATTAAAGATGTGGAGACTCTAGAAAGAGTGCAGAGAAGAGCAACAAAGAGGATTAGGGGACTGGAGGCTAAAACATATGAAGAACGGTTGCAGGAACTGGGTATGTCTAGTTTAATAGAAAGAAGGACTAGGGGAGACATGATAGCTGTGTTCCAATATCCCAGGGGTTGCCACAAAGAAGAGGAAGTCAAACTATTCTCCAAGGCACCTGAGGGTAGAACAAGAAGCAATGGGTGGAAACTAATCAAGGAGAGAAGCAACTTAGAATTGAGGAGAAATTTCCTGACAGTGAGAACAATTAATCAGTGGAACAGCTTGCCTCCAGAAGTTGTGAATGTCCCAACACTGGAAGTCTTTAAGAAGATGTTGGATAGCCATCTGTCAGAAACGGTATAGGGTTTCCTGCCTAGGCAGGGGGTTGGACTAGAAGACCTCCAAGGTCCCTTCCAACTCTGCTATTGTATTGTATTGTAATTGACCATGTCCATTACTGGTTTAAGAAGAAAGGCTGAATCAAGGCGTCAGCCTGCCTCTGTCCACCAACCGCAGATCAACGCTTTAAAAACCCAATAATGACTGTCACCTCCCGAGTGAGTCAAAACGTAGCCCTAATTGAACTAGATAACCATCCATCTGCTCACCAGTCAGAAAACTGCACAAAACACCATCTACCGTTACTGCTAACTTCTTTGGAAGCACCCACGCTTAGATTGTTGGAGACAGAACACTCGATTCAATTTTCGACATCCACCGTCAAATGATTAGACAGTAGTACGATGGAGGGAAGCTCCAATCAGAAGATGAAACTTTGAATAATGTAGCTCTGTTTCATGGCTTTGTGTAAAGCAGAATTGGGTCGATGCTTGTCATTTTAATTGATAGCCCTGAATAATAGCAATAGCACTTAGACTTATGTACCGCTTCGCAGTGCTTTTACAGCCCTCTCTAAGCGGTTTACAGAGTCAGCCTATTGCCCCCAACACAATCTGGGTCCTCATTTGCCCACCTCGGAAGGATGGAAGGCTGAATCAACTTTGAGATTTGGTGAGATTTGAACTGCCAAACTGCAGCTAGCAGTCAGCTGAAGAAGCCTGCAGTACTGCACTCTAACCACTGCGCCACCTCGGCTCTTGAGAAATCAAATGACATTCAAAGTGGAATACAGGATGGGTGTCCCTTTTTCTGTACTCATAAGTGTCTTCCAGAAAGAATTGCTTCGTTGTGTACGTTCCCCTCTTCTTTCTTACTTAAGCAGGCAAAGAAAAGATATAGGTCATCCTCGACTTAGGGCCACAATTGAGCCCAAAATTTATGTTGCTAAGTGAGAAATTGGTTACGTGATTTTTGCCCCCATTATACGACTTTCCTTGCCACATTTGTTAAGTGAATCACAGCAGTGGTGAAGTTAGCAACACGGTTGTTAAGTGAATCTTGTTTCCCCATTGACTTTGCTTGTCAGAAGGTTGCAAAAGACAATCACATGTTCCAGGGACACTGCAACCGTAATAAAATGAATATGAACCAGTTGTCAAGCATATCAGAATGGAGCTGGAAAGGACCTTAGAGGTCTTTTAGTCCAGCCCACTGCTCAAGCAGGAGAACCTATACCATTTCAGACAAGTGACTGTCCAGTCTCTTCTTAAAAACCTCCGGTGATGAAGCTCCCACAACTTCTGAAGGCAACTTCTGTTCTTCTGGTTAATTGTCCTCACTGTTAGGAAGCTTCTCCTTAATTCCACGTTGCTACCCTGGTTTTATGCCCTCTCTGGGCCTTTGATCTTGATCTTGTATTCTGATTGGTTGTCAGACTCCCATGGGGATGGCAACTCTGTAGGCTGTGTTTTGAGTCCACGTTTGGTTGAGCATTGCTTCTTCCCAGGTGCCCTGTGGTGAGATGGGTAAAGGGCTAATACTCTCAAGCCTTAATCCCAATGCCCTGGGCCTGAAGGGGGAGATCTTTGTTATGTAGAATAGACTGGCTCAGGCCTTTGAACGGCCCACTGACAAAGGTGGGGGCTATTACGAGTCTGTTTCCTGCCTAAAGACATGCTCCTCCATTTCTTATCCAGGGAAATGTAATATTCCGCCTTTTCAATATTTCTCAGGATATTTCATTTTTCTAGGATAGGGGTGGGTTTTTAACTTTCTACAGAATGTTATTTAGATTATATATTCCCCCATACTCCATAGAGTCCCTCCCTTCAATTTTCCCACAGCAGAAATTGTGGCAAGGCCTGAAGGCCCAATGTAAAAGATGGCTTCCTGGCTTGACAGACTGAAAGATGGCTGTCAGTGCTATTGTAGCTTTGGTCACGAAACGGATGGTTGTAAGCTGTGGGATACCTGTATTTGCTTGAACAACATATATACAAGTCAGATGTCTAATGACTGACAGGAGAATCAGATGTAACTTGCATATGTTCACCCAGCTTGACAGATGGGACAGTCTTCTGTTCACTGTTGCCAGCAGACAATTTGGGGTTGCTTGTGCTGATTTACGAGGCAAAAAAACCAAAAAAAATCACCCGCTTCCATCCATGATTATATAGCTCTATCCATCTGTCTGTCGCTGAAGGTTGGAGGAATAAGATACAACTCACACCGTCTTCATAAACAAAAGTGGATTCTCCTGTCAATCATGAGACACGCCAACTAATTGGAGCTGTCGACTGACACAATATTCTGCGTCAACAGTTCTGGGAACAGTTTGAGAAAGCAATGATATGTTAGGCAATGGTGAAGTTGACACATATGTCGTTAATAGCTTGGTAGGAAATCTGACATAGCCAGAAAAAGGAATGATTCAGAAGCGGCTTACCAGCTTCTAAACTTGCCGGTAAAGAAGGAAGGACCCAAGAAATACCACTTTATAATGCCTTGGTAAGGCCACACTTGGAATACTGCATTCAGTTTTGGTCGCCACAATGTAAAAAAGATGCGGAGACTCTATAAAGAGTGCAGAGAGGAGCAACAAAGATGATTAGGGGACTGGAGACTAAAACATATGAAGAACAGTTGCAGGAACTGGGTATGTCTAGTTTAATGAAAAGAAGGCCCAGGGGAGACATGATAGCAGTGTTCCAATATCTCAGGGGTTGCCACAAAGAAGAGGGAATCAAGCTATTCTCCAAAGCACCTGAGGACAGAAGAAGAAGCAATGGGTGGAAACTAATCAAGGAGAGAAGCAATTTTGAACTAAGGAGAAATTTCCTGACAGTTAGAACAATTAATCAATGGAACAACTTGCCTCCAGAAGTTGTGAATGCTCCAACACTGGAAGTTTTAAAGAAGATGTTGGAAAACCATTTGTCTGAAGTGGTGTAGAGTTTCCTGCCTAAGCAGGGGGTTGGACTAGAAGACCTCCAAGGTCCCTTCCAACTTATTCTATTCTAAATGAGGGATATAGAAAGGGAAGAAGGTCCACAGACCATGTTGTTATATCACACATTGGTGTTTGTTTGTTTTTTATCAACAGTTTAATTTTGTCGTCCTTGTATTTCAACAAGCTGAATTTGCAGCAACTCCAGAGCACTAATCAAGATGAAAGAAACAACAATTGGGTTGTATTCTGGTTGGAACTTGGATAGCATCATTATCATCATCGCGTCCTATGCCAAGCACATTGGACAACATACTTGACTGAAATTCAAATAGGGATGGGTGTTTTAACTAAGGGATAACTACAATTTTCATGGCTAAACAAAATAGCCAGAACTGTGGAAGCCTATCAGAAGAGGGAACACAACAACTGAAAGACACACAGACTGTGTGGTAATCCTCATTTACAGCAGTTCATTTAGTGACCATTCAAAGTTACGACACTGAAAAAATGTGACTTATGACCATTTTTCATAGTTATGACCTTTGTAGCATTCCCAGGATCTGATTTGATACTGAATGTGTCCATTCCCAGTTCCTGACACTCTTGTCGTCCTTTCTCTTGTTGAAAACACTGAAAAACCTGGTTGACTAGTTCAGAAATATGTTAACTCACCTTCTCAAGGAAACTGCTCTTCCATATATTGTGAGCAGCCAAAGTTCCTCATCTTTCTTGAACAAAAACAAATCAGAGAAGCTTAAGAGATAATTAGATGCAGGAACTGGTCTTAACATCTTACGAAAGGTGTCGGAGAACAGGGGCCATGTCTGAGTAGGGAGCAGAAGCAACCACCCAAAATCACGTCTGGAAATTACCTAGAATTAAATTAATCTAATTAGAGACAAGGCAATCATTCTGGACCTGTGGTAACCTTTGGCATCCTTGAGAGGTTGTGACAGCCACCATCTCAAAATGGCTACCACAGGGAGCTTACTTATTCAATGGATACATACCCTATTATAAAACACTTGTTTATTAGAAGGCAAATAAGGTGAAATGGTTCCTTATTATCCTCTTCTGTCCTCCACAGAATCAGTTTTTTTTTAATCACCTCATCTTATATTAGTCATCTTTGGGGACTGATGGTCAGGATACATCTGAAAAATATACCATGTCTATTTATTAAGAATGTCCACGGGGTGATGAAAAAGGTTAGCTTTTTGAAGCATGTGGCCTTTCTATTTATTTATTTTTAATTAAAAGTATATCGAAAAATAATAAGTAAAAGTAATCAAGATATTAAGGGGCTCTTTGCACATCGGGTTCCCAGACTCGCCCTCTTTCTGGTTCCTGATGTTAAACTCATGCCAGCGAATGTGCTTGGACGGCTTGGGGGCATAATGGGTCCTCAACGTTTGCTGGAGGATGGACCAGGCGACTGATTGCAGCGGTGTCGGCTCAGAGAGGTCTTTCGTTGTCTCGAACACTTCCCGGCCACAGTACCCGAGGAACATGTTCTTCTTGTGGCCTTCAGAAAGGCCCATGAGGTCGTTTGCCTTGAGGAAGCAGTCAAATCGTAGCATGTACGAGTCCCAGTGCTCGGTGACTGGGTCATACGCAGTCGGTGGGGCATGTATAGCCATTTTGTGTTCAGAGGGCGTTTTGAGTTTGCCGCTCAAAAATGGCTGCTGGAAGCCGCGCTGATCTCAGGGATGGATATACTTGCTGGATTTCTACGCTCTTTTTGGTTCGCCTAGTTGCCTTCCAATCCCACCTTCATCGCCAGTGTTAGATTGGGTAACGGATAGGCACACACAGGCTTAACGGTAACAACAGCTCTTCATTAAGTACAACAAGTGAGAACAATCCAGCGAAGGTTGAATCTGACAGCAGCCCTTTTATAGGGAGCTGTCAGACCCTTCGACCAATAGGAATAAACCTCTGTTCCCACCAAAACAGACGACCTTGGTGGAAACCACTGTAGTTAGAATAAATATCTAACATTTTGCTTTATTGGTGGCTTACATTGTGCAAATATAGGAGATTGGTTTGTTTCTGATATTTTTCATTCAAATCCAGAACGTTGCTTGATTCCATAAATCAAGTTAAAAGTAACACAGTTCTAGACTGCATAAACGGAGGGATAGAATCAAGATCACGTGAAGTGTTAATACCACTTTATAAGGCCATGGTAAGGCCACACTTGGAATACTGCATCCAGTTATGGTCACCATGATGTAGAAAAGATGTGGAGATTCTAGAAAGAGTGCAGTGAAGAGCAACAAAGATGATTAGGGGACTGGAGACTAAAACATATGAGGAACGGTTGCAGGAACTGGGTATGTCTAGTTTAATGCAAAGAAGGACTAGGGGAGACATGATAGCAGTCTTCCAATATCTCAGGGGTTGCCACAAAGAAGAGGGAGTCAAACTATTCTCCAAGGCACCTGAGGGTAGAACAAGAAGCAATGGGTGGAAACTAATCAAGGAGAGAAGCAACTTAGAACTGAGGAGATATTTCCTGACAGTTAGAACAATTAATCAATGGAACAACTTGCCTCCAGAAGTTGTGAATGCTCCAACACTGGAAGTTTTAAAGAAGATGTTGGAAAACCATTTGTCTGAAGTGGTGTAGAGTTTCCTGCCTAAGCAGGGGGTTGGACTAGAAGACCTCCAAGCTCCCTTCCAACTTATTCTATTCTAAATGAGGGATATAGAAAGGGAAGAAGGTCCATAGACCATGTTGTTATATCACACGGTGTTTGTTTGTTTTTTATCAACAGTTTAATTTTGTCGTCCTTGTATTTCAACAAGCTGAATTTGCAGCAACTCCATTTTCCAGAGCACTAATCAAGATGAAAGAAACAACAATTGGGTTGTATTCTGGTTGGAACTTGGATAGCCTCATTATCATCCTTGCATCCTATGCCAAGCACATTGGACAACATACTTGACTGAAATTCAAACAGTTAGAACAATTAATCAATGGAACAACTTGCCTCCAGAAGTTGTGAATGCTCCAACACTGGAAGTTTTAAAGAAGATGTTGGAAAACCATTTGTCTGAAGTGGTGTAGAGTTTCTTGCCTAAGCCTGGGGTTGGACTAGAAGACCTCCAAGGTCCCTTCCAACTCTGTTATTCTATTCTATTCTATTGTATGGAAAGGAACCAAATCCAAATCCAAAGTGCTATTACTATTAGCCTGTTCCAAAGGCTAAGAAACAGCTATTTTTAATCTGCTTAGTTTAAGATAAGCTATTTCTATCACATTCATGCTTAGTGGCTGCGTTAATAATTAACACTACATTGATAGAATCAAGATCATGCACAGTGTTAATACCACTTTATAAGGCCTTGGTAAAACCACACGTGGACTATTACATCCAGTTTTGGTCGCCAAGATGTAGAAAAGATGTGGAGACTCTAAAGGGGTGCAGAGAAGGGCAACAAAGATGATTAGGGGACTGGAGGCTAAAACATATGAGGAACGGTTGCAGGAACTGGGTGTGTCCAGTTCAATAGAAAGAAGGACTAGGGGAGACATGATAGCAGTCTTCCAATATCTCAGGAGTTGCCACGAAGAAGAGGGAGTCAAACTATGCTCCAAAGCCAGAAGTTGTGGGTGATCCAGCACTGGAAATTTTAAAGAAGAGATTGGAAAGCTATTTGTCTAAAATGGCATAGTGTCTCCTGCTTGAGCAAGGGGTTGGTCTAGAAGACCTCCGAGGTCCCTTCCAATACTGTTATTCTGTTATTTCATAAGTCAAGTTAAAAGTATTTAATGGAAAGGAACCAGAACCAAAACTGTATAATAATGCTCTGGAAACAGCGAAGGACCGACCCATATTGCCTCTACCAGTGAAAATGGAGCTTGGGGGCTGTATGTGCCCCCCCCGGCAGGAGGCCATTGCAGCCAAAAACAGATGTTGAGAGGGTCACACCCAGGGGTGGGATTCAGCGGGTTCACCCGACTTGTAGTTACAAGGACTGGCTGCCCCTCCCCACCCTGCCCCTCCCCTCCCAGGAGTCTCCACGCGGACCGTTCATCATTCCAGGTAAGTCCAGGGCCCACGTGGAGGCTCTGGGACACGAAAAATGGGCCAATCAGAAGTACCAGAAGTCCAGAAATGGGTCTGTTTCCAGACTCTGGAGGCCCTCAGGAGCTCAGGGGAGGCCGTTTTTGCCCTCCCTGAGGCTCGAGGAAAGCCTTTGGAGCCTGGGGAGGGCAAAAATGCCCCGCCCCTGCTGCCATGGTGCAGCAAAACGACTAGGCCAGGCCCCATGGCCACGCCCACCCAGCAACCGGGCAGAGAACTGGTTGCTAAAAATGTTCAGTCCCACCCCTGGCCACACCCACCCTGGTGATGCCCCCCGGCCACCCCAATGTCAAACACAACCCTGATGCAGCCCTCAATGAAATAGAGTTTGACACCCCTGGCTTAGTTTAAGCTATTGTATTTTTCGGAGTATAAGACGCACCAAGATTTTGAAGAGGCAAATTTTAAAAAAATAGTTTTTGCACTCTGCAGACCTCCCAAAAACTGGCCCGTTTTTCACAAAAACTGGCCCATTTTTTTCCCAAAAAAGGCACAAATAGCCTTTAGGAGGCTTGTAGAGTGCTCCTGGGGGGTAGCCCCCCCAAAAACAAGCAAAAAATGACAAGTTTTTCCGCTCATTTCTGCCCTCCCGAGCCCCAAGGAGGACTCTGGATGTCTCCTAAAGGATATGCACGGCCATTTTGGTGAAGGAGGCATGGTTTCAGGAGGCAAAAAATGCTATATTCAGTGTATAAGACGCACCCAGATTTTCACCCTCTTTTTGGGGGGGAAAAAGGTGCGTTTTATACTCTGAAAAATATGGTAAGCCATTTCTACCACATCCATGCATAGCTACCGATGCTTCCACTTTTTGAGGTTCTTCTCACCAACTCCATCCAAGCCCCAACTTTTAGCATGTTCGCCTTCTCTTCAACCTGTTCACTAAATGCTCTTTGGAAAGATATCGCTTCTTCTTCTTTCTTTTTTTCTCCTTTGGCGTTGCCCCTGAATAAACTAGAATACCTTGATATAAATGACAGGGATTGCTGAGTCATTTTTACATTATCCTCCACTTTCAAGAAGTCAGGAGGGTAGATGTACACATTTACCCTGGGATAGCTGTTAAAAGGAGCTACTGTGGTCACACAGGATTTAATGAGACATCCACTTGCACAGTCTGCTTTCCCGGAGCCTCATAAAGGTTATCATTAGCTCGGCTCTAAAGGAATGTGTTAAAAATAATAATAATTGCTTTTTTTTTTAAAAAAAAGAAAGAAATGTAAGGAAGTGCCATTAATCACACTTGCCAACTGCACGAAGGTGGTGTGTGGGGGGGGGGGGAGGGAGGGACTGTCAAAAGGGATTTAGAGGGGAAGAAAATAAATGTAAAATGCTCTTTGGAAAAGAATGCAGCCAGATAATCTGTTCTCCCTACTCCACACAGCCTGCTAAGGAATAAGTTATTAAATACACTCTACCAGATATGTGCATATAAATAGCCTGACAGCCATTTTCTTCAATTGTGAGCTGAGCAGCTGGGAGAATGTAGGGAGAATCACTGAATGAAACCCTGAATCAGGGGCAGGGAATTCTAAAGGTTGTTGCATGTCACGAAAGTGCCATGGGAAAGTTGCTTTAAGTCATGGCTGGCTGAGGAATTCTGGGAGTTGAAGTCCACAAGTCTTAAAGTTGCCAAGTTTGGACACCCCTGGTTTAAGTGGTTGCTTGGGGCAATTGCTGCACCACCGCAAATTTCGAAAGAGTGGAGATTGCAAGAATAGGTTCCACCACCATCTCCCTTTCGGTGGGGGCCTATTCTTGCAGGCTTCACTCTTCCAAAATGTAGGGAGAGTCCCTCCCTTTCATTATAAGAACCCCCCCCCCCATATTAGCAAAGTAATGCCCCCATCACCCCTGGAAGAAGAAGAAAGGTTTCCCTGAAGTAAAACCACTCCAGTGGCCGGCCTCTGTGAATAGATATTTAGTTTCATGAACTTTTCCGTTCATAAACAAAACGCCTTCAGCTATACCAGGCCTGTCAAACTGGCGGCCAGCGGGCTAGATACGGCGTGTCAGAAAAATCAACATGGCAGCCATGGCCATGAAATCAAAGCCCTACCCCTTTTAAAAATGTTTTACGTACATTTGTTGTTGTTGTTAGTTGCGAAGTTATGTCCGATCTATCGCAACCCCATGGACAATGTTCCTCCAGGCCTTCCTGTCCTCTACCATCTCCCAAAGTCCATTTAAGCTCACACCTACTGCTTTGGTGACTCCGTCCTCCCCTTCTTCTTTTGCCTTCAATCTTTCCCAGCATTAGGCTCTTCTCCAGTGACTCCTTCCTTCTCATTAGGCGGCCAAAGTATTTGAGTTACATGCATAATGCATGTCAAAAGTTGGGGGGGGGGGAGCTTTGATCATACATATTTTTGACCTCCCTCCTCTCCAGGTCCTCTTGTGATACGTTAAAGGCAATTGCCTCCTTCTGCAATTGACTTCCTAGTCAATCAGTACTAAGACCTAAATCTACGCAATTCCTTAGATAGCAAAAATATCTTCAGACCCACCAATACATTGAGACACGTTACTGTAGGATAAAGTTATAAAAAGTTAAATACAGACAGTGGTTAAATACAGGTCAAGGGTTTGCATATACCATGCAGCTCTGAATCTAGATTCCTCAATCTTTGGTGGCTCACAGATCAGAGGTGGCATTCAGCAGGTTCTGACCAGTTCTGGAGAACCGGTAGTGGAAATTTTGAGTAGTTCGGAGAACCGGTATATACCACTTCTGACTGGCCCTGCCTCCATCTATTCTCTGCCTCCCGAGTCCCAACTGATCAAGAGGAAATGGGGATTTTGCAGTAACCTTCCCCTGGAGTGGGGAGGGAATGGAGATTTTACAGTATCCTTCAACTGCCATGCCCACAAAGCCACGCCCACAGAACTGGTAGTAAAACAATTTTGAATCCCACCACTGCTACAGGTATTTACAAAAAAAACCCATAATTGTTCCCAAAACTGCTAGCCCAAACTGATCATGGGAGATGACGTTTTAATAGCAAAACTTTTACCGCGAGAGGGGATGAAACTAACCGGGAGAATTTTCAACACTTTTTTGGAACATTCTGATTATTAATCTTGTAATTGTTGTACACACACAGACACACACACAGAGTAATTAATCCCAGCATTGCTCCTTCAACTTGATGCTTTTTAAAGCACCGGAGTTTAACTCCCTTGTAATGGTGGCACTTAATAATTATTCTGGCTGTCCTCAAACTACTCTGCCCGTATCTTGTGTGGCACACCACACGATTCTCCAGGTACAAATTGCTAAACAATTACCGAGCAGAGAAAGGTCATAATAATAGGTTGCAACAACCTTTGCTGCCTGCCTCTACTCCACCAACGTTTAGAAAAGAGCCATTTCATCCCATTGTTATAATGACGAGGAGGAAGTAGTTGAAAGTAATTAAAGACAAGCAAACAAAAGGCAGGAGTGCAAAGCTCTGTAACAGCTACTTTCCCTTCCTGCCTGCTCCATTAAGTCGGGCTCTATGGGGGGGGGGGGAATGACATGATTGGAATGACCCACAGGGTATACCGGTGGCCCGGGCTTACCTTCTAAAAGACAGGAGAAATGGTGTTGGCTAAACCTTTCTGAAAATGGGAAAGTGATGGCAAAAATACCGCCAGGAAGTCACTGAACGGCATCAAGATGTCCTTATTTCTTATGGGGTTCTTGGAAACATTTTTCCCCCGTGGCTTTTGTTGCTTTTACTACTGAGACAGGCAAGAAACTGTCGGATGCAAAATATCAGGTGAACAGCCAGTTAAATTGATTCATGGCTAATCGTACTTATGCATAAAAACCTTCTCAACTAACATCAGGTTAGCCCCCCCGTCTGTCTCACATCTCTCATCTCTCATGTATCATTTATCTATCCATCATCTATTTGTCTAACCATTACCTATGTATTTATCTAGCTCTATCTATCCTGTCTATCATCTATCCATCTATCATCTATCGATCCTATCTATCACCTATCAATCTAGCATCCATTTATCCATCCAGCATCTCTCTATCCATCTAGCATGTATCTATCCTATCTATCACCTATCCATCTAGCATCTATCTATCCGTATAGCTGCATCTATCTATCCATCTAGCATCTATCTATCCTATCTATCACCTATCCATCTAGCATCCATCTATCCATCTAGCATCTATTTATCCATCTAGCATTTATCTATCCTATCTATCACCTATCCATCTAGCATCTATCTATCTATCTAGCTGCATCTATCTATCCATCTAGCATCTATGTATCCTATCTATCACCTATCCATCTAGCATTTATCCTATCTATCCATCACCTATCTATCAATCATCTATCTATCTATCTATCTATCTATCTATCTATCTATCTATCTATCTATCTATCTATCTATCTATCATCTATCTTTCTCTCTCTCTCTCCCTCCATCTATTTATTTCTATCTCTATCTCTCTAATCTCTATCTCTCTGTATCTATCTCTCTATCTCCCCCCCCCCCCCGGTGTGTGAGTGTGTGTGCATTTCTCTTTTTTAAAAAGGCAACCAAAGGTAGAAATGTTGCATTGCATGATTTCCACTATGCAGTTATAACTAGACTCTTTTGGATTATTATTCGCCAAACATATTATTTATTTGTTATTGATCACTCAACACCACCACATGCATTAAAATCTGTAAGATAGATGCAAGGGCAGTTTTTACATTTTTTTATTTTTACCTTGAAGAGGTAGGATACAGAAGAGACAGGAAAAGGTCTTTAGAATGGATGGGAATTAAGTGAAGTTGCTTACTTTTCCCTAGTAAAACATGCACTTTTTAAAGATAATATTGGGAGTAAAATATAAATGTAGA